>NC_092155.1:16872501-16962501 GCF_045791955.1 Oncorhynchus clarkii lewisi
GAGAGAGAAAGAGAGAGAGAGAGAGAGAGAGAGAGAGAGAGAGAGAGAGAGAGAGTGAGAGATGCATAGCATAGCTATCTTCCAGCCCATGTCCCAGCCCAGGTGCAGATCATGTGCTCTGACGGAAAACGTGCATACTCTAAAAACTGCTGGGTTGTTTGGTTGACCCACCTGCTGTGCTGGGTTGTTTGGTTGACCCACCTGCTGTGCTGGGTTGCAGGCATTGAGTCACTTAGTTGGGTTGTTTTCTTTCAAAACTGCTGGGTTATTGATGATGGGTCCTGGGTTATTGGTGCTAGGTTATTAAGATGTGACCCAGCAGGTCAGATCAGAAGACTGGAGGCGTATGTGGCTTTCAGATAGTTATTTTTAGTCACCCATGAGAATAAATATAATTACTGTTCATCTGTTCTGTTGAATAGTTATCACATGTTAATGTTGAACATTGCCATTTTTATTGCTTCAATGAGGCGTACAGATGTGTAGGAGTTCCCTAAAAGTCTATGCCTTATCAGGCAACAAGATGCTTGCTATACCTTATTATAATATTTAATAAATAATATTATAGAAGAATGTGTAAATTTAATATGATGAACAAGAATGACATTTACTCTCATGGGTAGCCAATAATATCTAGCTGAAAGACAGCCTCTAATAAGCCCCGCCTCTTGAAAATAACCTAAGGATTATATTCAAAAAGACCCAGCTGCTAGGTCAACCAATCTTGAGAGTAAAAAATAAATGGTTAAATTAAACCATGTTTGGGTTATCCCAACCTCGTCTACTACTATTGTTTTCACAACATTTCAAAACACGTTTCATGTCTGCAGGCGAAATGGGGGGAATGCACTTCACAGTCTGCACTTCACGGTCTGCATTTCACAGTCTGCACTTCACGGTCTGCATTCTAAACGCTCTGTGCTGTTGTTGAGTTTATACCTTCCCTATTGGAATAAAATGGTGCATTCATGTTGCCTGCATCATGCTAGGAAAAATGAAGACATTCAATATAAACGTGTGTGTTTGTGTGTGTGTGTGTGTGTTTGAATGTATGTGTGCTGTTGCCCTCGTTATTCCATCACATAGACCGAGGTCTGATAACAATAGGAGACAGATGCATGAATAGTGACTATGCTTGTCGCCATGAATGTTCAATGTAGTGAAGCTAACATTAAAATGTGTTTTCATCTTTGCACCCCGGGCCTAAATATTTTGTCAATATGTGTTTATGAAGTATATAATCCCCCAGGAGGTTAGGATGACTATTGTGCTGTGTTGTAACAACATGTAGCCTCAGTTTCAACGTTTTGGGACAACTGCCATCGGCTGTTTAAAGTGGAAAGGTGACATGAAATTTTAGGGGCCAAACATCATTTCTCCTCCACGCGCATTCTGTCTCTAGGCTCGGCTGAACCCAAGTATGTCCAGTCATTTTATATTATGTTACTCTAGCCTACTCGTGTGAGGAAACTACTTCATTGGAAAGACAGATTCAATTATAGGCTATACTTTCATGAAAATAATATAAAATTAGCCCATATTAGCTCCATATCACAATTGTAAAAGATCTCAATATTACATTTCAATAAAAATATATATTGTAAAAACAGAGGTTAGGGAAAGAAATTAAAATTGTATTTTGTGTTACTTGACATTTTAGGATTACACTTTGGGAAGTGGATTGTGGTTTTGTAATTATAATAATTATTAGCTACTAAATAAACAGATGCAGTTTTTCCTGTTAGATAGTCTTGATAAGGTATAGAGTATATATGTTATTATAGTAGCCTATAAAATAGTACAATGCCTGCACAATAATATTTCTATAAAAGCTCTTGAGTAAATCAATGGTTAAATAACCGTTGAAAGAGATAATCTACCGATATTCTCCCTATACACAATTTGAAATATGCTACAATTGTAGGCCTAATGTTAAAACTGCAATACAATTGTATCATTATTTTAGCTCATACATACTGTACAATTCAATTTCATTTGCAATAAATTCCTGTTTTCATAGCCTATGAAATGAATGCAATAGCATACATAATATTTACCAGGTATTTTACATGCTTCTTTTGAGATGGATTAGATTCCATTAGTTTGATTATGATTCGAGGATAGGGATACATTTGAATCATTTATTACATCAGATGAAAATAGAAAGGAGAATGAAATGAAACCTGCGCACTACTCAAGAAGGACTGCCACGAGACTCCAGCCTGGCTACGTTCTTCCTAGAATGCGTTCGGACAATCAACCACGTGCGGGCGTACATGCTGATCAAACTTGCAGTCTGTTGAGCGGACAAAACCGCAGAAAACCAGGTGATTTTAATAATAATAACAATAAAACATGTATTTTATTATTGTAATGTTTTTAAATAAAAAATATATATAGGCTATTGAAATGTATAAAATAAGTTTAGACTTCAATCAATTTGATTTTCGAGTGTGCTGAGATGAATAGCCTTGTTACTTTGTGACAATATCTATATTGGATTAATCACAATATCCCTTTAGATGCAATTTGACTAAACTTCTGTTAATTGACTAGCCTACATAATGCTATTTTATTTAGGTTATTATTATTTTCGCATTTATATTTAGGTAACTAATTAACTATTCATTCAGCTGGTTTTGTTTTATGTTTTACATTCATCCATACAGCCTTTCGACAAGAAAAGAGAACGTTTCTAAATAGAATACGAGGGAATCACTTGAATCCGACGGAGCCAAGGACCCAGGGCGCGATGCAAGGCAGGCACCTTTGCACAACCCATGTCCCTGCGCGCGGTGCATTCACAGTTCACGGAGTACTCGACCTAAATGTGATGTGACGGGAGAACCTTTACTGAAACTAACGGGAATATAGTATCGTGGAAGGCTGACCGAGCTGTGAACTGAGGCCCTAACACGGAGCAAATTAACATCAACGAAAATAGCACTGCGTTTTAAGATCGCTATATGCGCGAAGCAGCAAATGCAGCCAGCGTTGTCAGGTCTCCTTAGCGCGCGGATGCATAGCAAATAGCCTCCCCGCTTCAAGTTACAGGGCGCGGGCGGGCAACTCAGTGAACGTCCTCTGGCCTCGGTCTTCGAACACCAGACACAGAGATGGAACTGGAAGAAGTGGTTCGGGAAATAATATTTGCTCAGCCTGCGTCCTTTTGGCAAGCAAACAGTACAATAGCAGTCAACGACATTATCTCTCATTATGGCATCGGCTGAACTAGTAGCCAGGATGATAACGCTGTCTCTGCCACTTATCGGTGTCTGTCCAAGCCCCTGCCATCCTTGGCACATAGCCTGCCAATGCAACGGCTGTCCAGTTTCATAGGACAAGTCAGGAAATATATATATATGATAGCGCACTATAGCCTGCATGTGTTACCTGTTCACAAGGTCGCCTATACACCTGTTTAGATGGAATGCACAATAAAAACCAGTTTGGGACCAATACTATCCAACATCGCCATATTCAACCCTGTCACAGATATTCAGTCACAATTCAGAGGTCTGGATACAGCTACAGGGACCTCGCAGGAGTAGTGAGCAGAGACTGGGTCTGAGACAGATTACTATCATGCTGTACGAATGGCGGAGGCAGAAATGTATTTTCCGGTTCAATGGAATATCTAGGCTGAAATGGTACCCTAACCCACTACATAATGCATTACTTTGAGCAGGGCCATGTACAATATGAAGGCTGATTCTAAAATGGTTCTGGTGAAAAGTAGCTCATTACATATGGAATAGGGTTGCATTTGGGACATAACCCTAGTGTGCTTGACCTCTCCTTGACCTGCATCAGGAAACAGCAGCTAAGAAGCAGCAGCTTATACGCCACAGTGTCAGATGTGGGTTCAGTTACTATTTGAAATCTTTCAAATACTTTTGCTATAGACTGCCTAAAGTATCATACAGACTTGGGACTTTTCTATTGGTCCATTAAGCCAGACAAACTCAATCAAGCACAGATAAATTACTTGAAATAATTTCAAATAGGATTTGAACCCAGGTTGAACGTTAGAGGCCTGCAGCTGAACAAAGTTGGTTCGACATTCATGATCATCAGAAGGAGTTACATACAGCCGACTGTCATTAAGAAAATGCCTTGAAGTGCTTTTAAACCAATTATGTATGCCATCAGCTAATTAATTCCACTGCTGGCAATCCAGGCTGGGGCATAGGAAGAGGAGGGGACAGAGGAGGCGGTGGAGAGGGGGTGAACTGTTGACTCTGTTGTCCATCCTTTCAATAATTTGCCCCTAGGGCTATGTGTGTGTGCGTGCGTCTGCGTGAGCGCGTGTGAGCACATGAGTGCTCCACTGAACCCTGCCACCTAAAGTTTGCAAACTGCAGGATGGCTTCATCCCAACATGTAGCTTCAGTCCATTAGCTAGAGTCAGTTCAGTCAGACTCTAACACAACAGGGCTGTTACAACTCATCAATGGAAAGGTTGAACGCTTTCGCAATCAAGTTGGATAGATTACACAGGATTCACCTTTGTTACACATAATTTGAATACACAAAACTATATTTTACTTGAATTAAATTTTGTTTGACTAAGTGGTAGTAATCAAAGGGAGGAATTTGAAGATAAAAGACTAAACGAGAGGGAGGAATATGGAGAGTGTGAGGTGAGGAGCATCTCTTAAAAGCAGGGATGGGTAACTGGCGGGGCCCCCTTTCGAAGGTCCTTGGATCAATTTCACCTCCCACCCCAACAAAAAACAACAACTGTGGCCCGTCATGATGAGTTCAGATTTTTTTGTGGCCCCCACCCCAATCAAAGTTGCCCATCCCTGCTTTAAAACAAGTCAAAAGCAAAAGGGAGGGCGGGAGAGAAGTCATTCATCATCTGCCGTAATGAGAGAGAGAGAGGTCCCCTTCACTTGCATGCTTTAAAGGTCCAATGCAGACATTTGTATCTAAATATCAAATCATTTCTGGGTAATAATTAAGTACCTTACTGTGATTGTTTTCAATTAAAATGGTTTTAAAAAAAATGCTTCTTAGCAAAGAGAAATTCCTTGATTTTGTCCCCCCACACCAGACGGGATCAGGACACACAGGTTGCAATATCAAAACAAACTCTGAACCAATTATATTAATTTGGGGACAGGTCGAAAAGCATTAAACCTTCATGGCAATTTAGCTAACTAGCTTGCTGTTGCTAGCTAATTTGTCCTGGGATATAAACATTGGGTTGTTATTTTACCTGAAATGACACAACCGACCGGAGTGTGGACCTCAGTTCATCTTTCAATCACCCACGTGGGTATATGCTCCTAAAAACCAATGAGGAGATGGGAGAGGCAGAACTTGCAGCGCGTTGAGCATCACAAATATAACCAAGTTCAAGAGAGCAGTGTGGAGCAATGATTGAATAACATGTATGTGTAAATGTAGTTTTGAAACGCTCACGCAACGCATCTGATCTGGTCAGCATGTTACACCAAAATGGCATTATCAGAATTTTCACAATTTCACAGTATTATCCCAACCTCAGTGTGGAAATATATATAAAACACAAAAAATATATGTTTTTGACTGCACTGGTCCTTTAAACCAAACAACACGGGTCAAGAGCAAAAGGAATGTCATAGCAGAGGAAAGTGATAGATGTTTTCTACCGTAAAATAGAAAGAAAGAGGGATGGGTGTGAGATAGTGAGAGAGAGTGTGAAATAGAGGTTCCCCCAAGATTTATCCAGCTGGCTAATGGGGGAGGGGGGGGGGGGGGTCTTCAAACCCAGTCACCTGACAGCTAATAAGAACCTTGATGTCACCACAGATTAGAGGTCAAGTCAACACTCAGTCACAAGTACTGTCACACAGACTACAGCTAGAATAAGCTCACACAGTAAAAGCATAAACATACAAAAAAGTTCCTTGCAATATTATACTGTCCCTAGCATATGGTGATTTGAGGATGGGTGGGGAGGAGAGAAGGAGAAAATGAGAGGGAAAGGGGTGAGTCTGGAGGAGGGAAAAGAAGGGAGGAGAGGAGAGAGATGAGGCACTTTGTCCTCCTATGTCGCACTTCTGCATCTGCAGTGAAAGGTGACAGAGCTAGGGTGTTTGACAGACCATGAGACATCATGGAAATCGGCCAAACGGAAAGATGAGACTCTCATGAACATGTACATGTCGGTTGTTTTGCTCTAGGACGCCCACAAGCATCTTGGGAATCGTCATTACAGCCGATCTGCCAACTTGTCTGTAGCGTCTGAACAGTTTGGGCTACACACTAATATGAAACCTCTGTGGAAAGGTGAGACTCAGGTTGTTTTGCTCTAGGACACACCTCACAAGACTCGTCTGAAGGTGCCCCGGTACCAGTAGCAAAAATGTATGGAAGTACAGTGGGGCAAAAAAGTATTTAGTAAGCCACCAATTGTGCAAGATCTCCCACTTAAAAAGATGAGAGAGGCCTGTAATTTCCATCATAGGTACACTTCAAATATGACAGACAAAATGAGAAAAAAAAATCACATTGTAGGATTTTTAATTAATTTATTTGCAAATTATGGTGGAAAATAAGTATTTGGTCACCTACAAACAAGCAAGATTTCTGGCTCTCACAGACCTGTAACTTCTTCTTTAAGAGGTTCCTCTGTCTTCCACTCGTTACCTGTATTAATGGCACCTGTTTGAACTTGTTATCAGTATAAAAGACACCTGTCCACAACCTCAAACAGTCACACTCCAAACTCCACTATGGCCAAGACCAAAGAGCTGTCAAAGGACACCAGAAACAAAATTGTAGACCTGAACCAGGCTGGGAAGACTGAATCTGCAATAGGTAAGCAGCTTGGTTTGAAGAAATCAACTGTGGGAGCAATTATTAGGAAATGGAAGACATACAAGCCCACTGATAATCTCCCTCGATCTGGGGCTCCACGCAAGATCTCACCCAGTGGGGTCAAAATGATCACAAGAACGGTAAGCAAAAATCCCAGAACCACACGGGGGGACCTAGTGAATGACCTGCAGAAAGCTGGGACCAAAGTAACAAAGCCTACCATCAGTAACACACTACGCCGCCAGGGACTCAAATCCTGCAGTGCCAGACGTGTCCCCCTGCTTAAGCCAGTACATGTCCAGGCCCGTCTGAGGTTTGCTAGAGAGCATTTGGATGATCCAGAAGAAGATTGGGAGAATGTCATATGGTCAGATGAAACCAAAATATAACTTTTTGGTAAAAACTTAACTTGTCGTGTTTGGAGGCCAAAGAATGCTGAGTTGCATCCAAAGAACACCATACCTACTGTGAAGCATGGGGGTGGAAACATCATGCTTTGGGGCTGTTTTCTGCAAAGGGACAAGGACGACTGATCCGTGTAAAGGAAAGAATGAATGGGGCCATGTATCGTTAGATTTTGAGTGAAAACCTCCTTCCATCAGCAAGGGCATTGAAGATGAAACGTGGCTGGGTCTTTCAGCATGACAATGATCCCAAACACACCCACCGGGCAACGAAGGAGTGGCTTCGTAAGAAGCATTTCAAGGTCCTGCAGTGGCCTAGCCAGTCTCCAGATCTCAACCCCATAGAAAATCTTTGTAGGGAGTTAAATCCGTGTTGCCCAGCAACAGCCCCAAAACATCACTGCTCTAGAGGAGATCTGCATGGAGGAATGGGCCAAAATACCAGCAACAGTGTGTGAAAACCTTGTGAAGACTTACAGAAAACATTTGACCTCTGTCATTGCCAACAAAGGGTAAAAAACAAAGTATTGAGATAAACTTTTGTTATTGACCAAATACTTATTTTCCACCATAATTTGCAAATAAATTCATAAAAAATCCTACAATGTGATTTTCTGGATTTTTTTTCTTCTAATTTTGTCTGTCATAGTTGAAGTGTACCTATGATGAAAATTACAGGCCTCTCTCATCTTTTTAAGTGGGAGAACTTGCACAATTGGTGGCTGACTAAATACTTTTTTGCCCCACTGTATATATGGAGACTGTTTAGTGCCAAAAAAGAAAGGGTTAAATACATTTAAAAAAAACATGTTTCATGGCATTATATCTGTCAGTTATAGGACAGACACTTCAGAACACACTTACTCTATATTTTTCTGATACGACAAGGGGTCTTGAAATTCAAAATCAAACAGCAAAATGATCCTTGGTATGACCCTCATAAAACAATTCCATATAGCTTAGTAGAACCCCCCCCCCCCCCCCCCCCCCCCATCCCCTGGCGTAGACAGTTTTTAAAGAGCTAGTCTTGTAAACCTCAGAATGTTTTCACACTTGCCTCATGTTTCTCAGATTAGCACCTCTCAGAAGACTGAAGAGCAATTACCTGACAGTCAGTGTACAGGGCATGCTTAGTTACTGGTAAAATGTCCTTCTCTTGGGGGTAGACACACACACACACTGACATGAGCCCATATGTGAACTTTCAAAAGTATGTCTGTGCATATATATGGTCTATCACCATATGTCTCTGTGTGCGTTTATCTTACACACCAATGCACAGTGTGTGTAGGAATATTTTCAACATGAGTATATATGTATATCTGACACAGAATACATCTACCACACGTGTATGTGTAAGAGTGTATATGAGATCAACCCTGAAATACATCAACCCTGATATGGTTGTGTAGCCTCCACTATGACGTCTACGGAGGTTACAGCTGTGTCAGGGCTAGTACTGTATATTTAGCCCGGTTGCCAGATTCTGGATGCAGATTCTGGTTGCCAGATAATGAGATGATGGCAACTATAAAGATTAGTACATAAGCCCCCCTCCCCTTATGTGCCACATTCAATTACAATCTCATGTCTCTCTGAGGCCCCCTGCCCCTACCGGGAGGGTTAAGGGACACACCAGCCAGGTTTGGATGACTCATAAGGGGACACAACTGCATTAGTTACAGATCCCTGTGACCTTTAAACATGGCTGTCATCGAACTGATTCAAGCTCTCCTTTTAAAGGTTTTTAGGGAAGAATAGAGTAGGAGTCCTCAAAGTGGTTTTAGGGAAGAATAGAGTAGGAATCCTCAAAGTGGTTTTAGGGAAGAATAGAGTAGGAATCCTCAAAGTGGTTTTAGGGAAGAATAGAGTAGGAGTCCTCAAAGTGGTTTTAGGGAAGAATAGAGTAGGAATCCTCAAAGTGGTTTTAGGGAAGAATAGAGTAGGAATCCTCAAAGTGTTTTTAGGGAAGAATAGAGTAGGAGTCCTCAAAGTGGTTTTAGGGAAGAATAGAGTAGGAATCCTCAAAGTGGTTTTAGGGAAGAATAGAGTAGGAATCCTCAAAGTGGTTTTAGGGAAGAATAGAGTAGGAGTCCTCAAAGTGGTTTTAGGGAAGAATAGAGTAGGAATCCTCAAAGTGGTTTTAGGGAAGAACAGAGTAGGACTCTTCAAAGTGTTTTTAGGGAAGAATAGAGTAGGAATCCTCAAAGTGGTTTTAGGGAAGAATAGAGTAGGAGTCCTCAAAGTGTTTTTAGGGAAGAATAGAGTAGGAGTCCTCAAAGTGTTTTTAGGGAAGAATAGAGTAGGAGTCCTCAAAGTGGTTTTAGGGAAGAATAGAGTAGGAATCCTCAAAGTGGTTTTAGGGAAGAATAGAGTAGGAGTCCTCAAAGTGTTTTTAGGGAAGAATAGAGTAGGCGTCCTCAGTGTTTTTAGGGAAGAATAGAGTATGAGTCCTCAAAGTGGTTTTAGGGGGAGTTCAGTATAAGGAGACAGAGTAATGCATTGATCCAACTGTCCTCACATTTCAACATTTTTATAAAATACAACATTTTAAGGACATGAAAGACCCGATCCCTTTTCATATTTTTTGTTTGTTTGAAAGTACAGTGGGGAAAAGAGAGAGGGAGGATTTAGAGGGGCACAGGCACAGTTACACAAGACTCCAGCTCCTGTAATGATTTGTTGAAGGGTTGATTCCAATTTGATTCAGTTCAGTTTCAATTCAAGAACTGAAAAATCAGCATTGAAAGTTGTCTCTCAAGATCCAAACCCTCCCACACCCAAATCCTGGGAAGAGAAGGGAAGAGAAGGAGAGATGCCGCCACACTAAATTATTAAAGTGGCTAATTAGGTGACTGAGGTGGCTGAATACTCTGGAGACACGCACAGAACACACACACACACACACACACACACACACACTAGCAATTCAGTTTGACAAGTAATTTTTCAGTAGCTTGGAGGTAGTTTAACTAAATTCAAATCTTGGTGGAGTTTTCAGCTGGAACTACACACTACTTTTCAGGCAATAATAAAATATGCATCAGACCTGACAAATTCACACCTAAAAATATGTTTGTGTTTAATAGACTAAATAACACATTCTGTTAAATCTGACTCCAGAGTGATCTGTCTTGCAATGTGTAATCATTTCAGATATAGTGAAATACTTTTTCAAAGTAACTTTAGATGAGTAAACTATATATTTCTTAAGAGTAGCTATAGTGTAGCTTAACTTCTTCCAGTGTGAAGTAATTGGTAGCTTGGTAAACTATATCTTCAGAGTATCTTGCCCAACCCTGCACACACACACAGCGAGAGAGAAACACACACACACACACAGCAAGAGAGAGAGAAACACACAAACACAGAGAGAGAGAAACACACAAACACAGATAGAGAGAAACACACACACACACAGCAAGAGAGAGAAACACACACACACACAGCAAGAGAGAGAAACACACACAGAGAGAGAGAGAGAAACACACACACACAGCAAGAGAGAGAAACACACACAGAGAGAGAGAGAGAAACACACACACACACAGCACGAGAGAGAGAAACACACACACACACACACACAGAGAAACACACACACACACAGCAAGAGAGAGAGAAACACACACACACACACACACACACACACACACACACACACACACACACACACACACACACACACACACACACACACACACAGCGAGAGAGAGAGAAACACACACACACACACACACAGAGCTACTAGCCTTTTAGTCCATCGTGTCTGGAGACAAAACCCAGCTGGTATGTAGTTGTTCTTGGCTCCTCTCCATGTTCCAACCCCTCAGGCTCAACAGTCAATCCCCCGAGACAGACGCACTCTTTGGGGGGACCCTCTCCATCCCACCCCACCCGTCCTGTGGTTTTGAGTGTTTTATTTTACACTGCCTGGACTGCCAGGTGGGGGGGTTGCACTTTCGGGAATGTATATTGATCCCATGGCAACAGGCTCAATCAAGCACAGCTAAAGCTTTTGAAATGACTGACCCCAGGTCTGCAATTCACAGCATCATGTTGACTCTATAACTTCCATGCGTTTAACATAATTCTCTCTCCTCTCCCGCACAGTATATACATGGGACCCATAACCCCATGTGAGAGCTATTTTGCCTCTAGTGTAACAGAACAAGTGGAAACATCCCTAGACAGGCAATATTTACACAACACATTAAATTAGCACAAACAGGCTCCTACAGTGTACAACCCATTATATGGATACAACCAATGATGTTTATAAATACTAGATTGCTGATGCTATTTATTGGCCAATGAGAGACTCTGATGCCACCGTCCAACATATTGCTAATCCCACTATATGGATACTAAGATGTTTTGCATCCATCCACACACTATTCAGCAGGGCCATGGTGTCTGTGTTCACACACATTTGCACGCGCACACATAGACAGACACGCATGCACGCAAGCAGCTATAAGTGGTGTAACCTAACTTCCTTGATCTACAAATGTACACGTGAAGTCGACTAATAAGACTAGAGTATCGTTTGATGTCATCATCAAATGACATCATTCGTGATGTCATACTAGAACTACAGTACAGTAGATTGACAGAACAGCATTCGAGCATATCAGCCTTGACATCATATCACAATAGGACACAAAAGAGAGGAGAGAGAGAGAGAGGGAAGAGAGAGAAAGAGAGAGAGAAGGAGAGACAGAGAGAGAGAGGAGAGAGAAAGAGAAAGAGTGAGAGAGAGAGAAGGAGAGAGAGAGAGAGACATGACTCTCTTGTACAACACAACGAATCCCCCAACAAATAAATGGCAAGCGACAGTTCTGCCATGAGCCAGTTTTAACTTGCCTCTCTCTCTCTCTCTCTCTCTCTCTCTCTGCTTCTCTCTCTCTCTCACACCTGCCCTGTCACACATGACACAAATCACCTCGGAAATTGTCATGACAATGCCAGTGCTCATAAAGAACCGCGAACATCAACAATCAAAAAGCTGTTGCACAGGATAAGCCATGTCAGATTGACATTACACAAAAAACTACTGAGGTGTCTGGGTAAGGAGAGGAGTAAAGGGTTGAGACGAGATGGAAGACAGCCTGTAGTTTACGCTACAGTGCAGATTGGATTTATTCTGTGTGGATTTTTATGCTCCTGACTGCACAATGAATGACTCTGCCTGCAAGGACAATAAAGCTTTGAATTGGAAATGTTGGGCCTGGTTAAAGGTTAGCATTGCTGGTGTTACTGTTCTGCTGTCTGTTACTGTGCCTCGCCCTGCACCCCCCGGCACAGAGAGGCTGTAGTGTGTCTGTCTGTCTGAGGTGTGTGTGTGTGTGTGTTGCAGGTTGCCCATCAACCGGTAGATGAGTCACTGGCCACTCCTCCTTCAACCTTCGGACATTGTGCATGCCACTCACCTGAGGGGCAAGGGACCCACATGTAATATAGTACAAACACACACACACACACGCACGCACGCACGCATGTACACACACACACACACACACACACACACACACACACACACACACACACACACACACACACACACACACACACACACACACACACACACACACACACACACACACTGTGGTCGACTGCGGGGGGCCAGGGACTCGTATGTCACTCTCTCTCACCCCTCCCTCTTTCATCCATATTATCACACTCTTCATTTACTCCATAAATTCTTCATCAACCCAGCGCCAGCTGCCATTCTCTTTAAATCTGATTCTCCTCAGCTATTATCTTATTTATCACTCTCTCTCCCTTCTGGTGCTACAATTGAGGCAGGCTAAGAGGATGAGGAGAGGAGAAGAGAGGAGAGGAGAGGAGAGGAGAGGAGAGGAGAGGAGAGGAACAGGGAAGAGAAGAGAAGAGAAGAGAAGAGAGGAGAGGAGAGGAGAGGAGAGGAGAAGAGAGGAAAAGAGAGGAAAATAGAGGAAAATAGAAGAGAGGAGAAGGGGGGAAAGGGGAGGAGAGGAGAGGAGAGGAACAGGGAAGAGAAGAGAGGAGAAGAGATGAAAAGAGAGGAAAAGAGAAGAGAGGAGAAGGGGGGAAAGGGGAGGAGAAGAGAGATGAAGAGAACAGAGGAGAAGGGAGGAGAAGAGAGGAGAAGAGAGAAGGGAGGGGAAGAGAAGAGAGGAGAGGAGAAGAGGAGAAGAGAGGAGAAGAGAGGATGAGGAGAGGAGAAGAGAGGAGAAGAGAGGAGAGGAGAGGAGAGGAGAGGAGAGGAGAGGAGAGGAGAAAAGAGGAGAAAAGAGGAGAAAATAGGAGAAAAGAGGAGAAGAGAGGAACCGGGAAGAGAAGAGAGGAAAAGAGAGGAAAAGAGAAGAGAGGAGAAGGGGGGAAAGGGGAGGAGAAGAGAGATGAAGAGAACAGAGGAGAAGGGAGGAGAAGAGAGGAGAAGAGAGAAGGGAGGGGAAGAGAAGAGAGGAGAGGAGAAGAGGAGAAGAGAGGAGAAGAGGAGAAGAATGGAGAAGAAGAGAGGAGAAGGGAGAAGAGAGAAGAAGGGAGGAGATGGGAGTGTGATGGCAGGATCTCCACAGGGAGCAGGGCCCAACAGATGAGCTGTTTATCCTACGAGGGCTGAGAGAGACACTGCATTAAAGATGCATCTCATGGGACAGCAGCAGAGGCCTCCGCTTTTCTATGATGGCTCACAGTGTGTACTATAGTATACACATCACTCATACTGAAAAAACATACTACTCACAATGTATACTATACCCACTACTCACTGAGAACAAATACAGTGCATCTCAGTTGGATGAGACGTTTGATCATCAACGGTTCAACATATTTGTTGGTCCAGTAGTCCAAATAATTTTTCTTACAAAATATAAAATTCCACTACCAACTGTACAATTGAAACATTATCTGCAGTAAATTCATCCAAAACAGCGTCCATTATATTCCATGTCTTTAGCTCATCTAACTAATGTAATGTTGAACACTCATATAAATACATGGTTACACAAGCGCTGTAAGACTACAATGTTACACAAGCCATCCCATCGCATCACATCACACGTTGACTTTATTCTCCATATCTCCATTCGTGGTCCTTCATTTGTCTCACTGGCACTGTCTTAGATAGTACCCGCCGGTTGACAGAGACAATGTCCCCTGCCTCTTCCTGCCATCCCTCCCCTTCCCTTTCTCACTCCCCTCACACCACTCTCCCACCTCCTCTCCATCGCCCCTCCCTCCAATCACTGCCATCACGCCCTCTCTCCTCTCGTCGCCCCCCACCCTGTCATCCTCTGACCTGTGTACTGTCCCCTCTCTTCCTTCTCTCACCCCTCCTTCCTTTGCTCCACCCTAACCCCTCTTCACCCTGCCTCACCCCCCTTGCCCCTTGCCCCATGCCCCTGCCCTTTCTCATACAGTGACAGTGCGTGAATGGAAGCTGAGGGAGGTCGTGGTGTGGTCAATGCTTAAAGCCCGAGCTGCAGAATGTGCCATGATGCATTAACACACTGCCGCCTGGCTGAGCAGAGAGGGAGAGGGAGAGAGAGAGAGAGAAGGGGGGGTAGAGAGAGTGATAGAGATAGAGAGAGCGATAGAGACACAGAGAGAGAGAGAGAGGGGGGGCATAGAGACAGAGAGGGATGGATGGAGAGAGAAAGAGGAAGGGGTGTAGAGAGAGAGCAATAGAAAGAGGGGGTAGAGATAAAGAGAGATGGAGGGGGAGCGAGAGAAAGAGGAGGAGAGAAGCAAGGGCATCAGCGCACTTACACAAACATATCTCAGAGGCCCCCAGGGCATGAGCTCCTCATGAGGTGACTCATCAAATATGAAAGTGCTGCGAGGCCTTTTAGGTACCTCTCTCTCTCTCTCTCTCTCTCTCTCTCTCTCTCTCTCTCTCTCTCTCTCTATATATATATATATATATATATATATATATATATATATATATATATATATATAAATTAGGCTCTATGTTATCATGTCATGAGCAGAAACCATACTTAACAAACACACACCACTCAAGCATCTGATTTGCAAAGCCAAAAAGAAATGGACAAAGGGTCTCTGTCCACTGTGTGTGCACATACACACTCACCCACACACACACACATTTTTCCCCATATACAGGCACTTTTGGAACCACACAAACACACACACAGAGTAACTCATACCATAGGAATAGAATGTGGATTCTACCATAGGAATAGAATGTAGATTCTACCATAGGAATAGAATGTGGATTCTACCATAGGAATAGAATGTGGATTCTACTATAGTGTCACGCCCTGGCCATAGAGAGGCTTTTATTCTCTATTTTGGTTAGGCCAGAGTGTGACTAGGGTGGGCATTCTATGTTCATTTTCTATGTTTTGTATTTCTTTGTTGTTTGGCCGTGTGGTTCTCAATCAGAGGCAGCTGTCTATCGTTCTCTGTTTGAGGACCATAGCCTTTTCCCACCTGGGTTTTGTGGGTAGTTGCTTTCTGTTTTTGTGTCTGCACCAGACAGAACTGTTTCGGTTGTTCTCTTTGTTGTTTTGTCATTCAGTGTTCAGTTCAACTAATAAAAGATGAACACGTACCACGCTGCACATTGGTCCTCACCTTCTTCCACCAACAGCCGTTACATATAGGAATAGAATGTGGATTCTACTATAGGAATAGAATGTGGATTCTACTATAGGAATAGAATGTGGATTCTACTATAGGAATATAATGTGGATTCTACTATAGGAATAGAATGTTGATTCTACTATAGGAATAGAATGTGGATTCTACTATAGGAATAGAATGTGGATTCTACTATAGGAATAGAATGTGGATTCTACTATAGGAATAGAATGTTGATTCTACTATAAGAATAGAATGTTGATTCTACTATAGGAATAGAATGTTGATTCTACTATAGGAATATAATGTGGATTCTACTATAGGAATATAATGTGGATTCTACTATAGGAATAGAATGTTGATTCTACTATAGGAATATAATGTGGATTCTACTATAGGAATAGAATGTGGATTCTACTATAGGAATAGAATGTGGATTCTACTATAGGAATAGAATGTTGATTCTACTATAGGAATAGAATTGTGAGAATTCCTCAAACGGGTATCCGAATTCCATATAGTATGGCCTCTCCTGTCCAAGCATGAGATGATGAGGGAGGGAGGGGAGTCTTTCTTCTGAATGGCTTAACGTGGTTGAAGGCCCTGGGATTTCAAAAAAATTATATTAAAGAAAATATATACTGAATATATTATATATGTCGTATATATTTGATCTTTTTTTTTAACCTAAACCCTTTCAACGAGTGTAGACAGCCTGCTGCTGCTGGGGCTATAAAACAAAATCCAAGCCCCGGGGCCTATGATTTCTTAATCTGGCCCTGCACCCATCTCTCATGGGTTCAGGCAGGGTACACTCATTCAATAATCAATGGTCAGACTATGATAACCCACTGATGAGAGCATTGATCACATAGACCCACAGGGACATGGAGAATATCACCACACACACAGGCACTGCTCTCTCTGGTCACGTACTCAGCTGGTTCCAGTGAAGCAGGCCTCCAATCGAACCATTTCACACTTTGCTCTGAACACTCAGGCTGGTGCACTGTCCATGACAACACACACACACACACGGGATCCGGCCGAGGCAGTCAATGCCTCTGCCCAGGGCTTTGACCTGAGCTATAGGAACCCATTGGTTCTATGGAAGTATCCATTCTCCGGTGTCATGACAGCAGTCACATTCCGTCCTGCCCAACAACGGCCTTAGATTAGATTGACCAGAATGTAAATCAATGTTGTTAATTAGGCAAGTAATTAGACAAATGCCATGTGGGGCAAAGTGCCAGATTTGTGTATCATGTCATAGGCTATTGTAACGAAAAATAAAAAATATGCTGTAGAATGATTGCCACATTGATGGGGAAATTGGTGTGGAAATTACCATCACTTTGATAGGAAAAATGCTTTATAATTTCAGCATGTGTTACTGATAATGACTTGAAGAATTCTAGAAGTGTCTTTGCTTTGAACTTTTTGTTCGATTCAAGAAATGTTCAGAGCCGTTATGAAACCAAGCTGTCTTCTGTAGGCTGCTGTATGTGCGTGAGAAACAATAACAGAAGGGAAAAGAGCATAAATTAGTGCTGACCCCTCCAGGGAGTTCTTAACCACGCCTCTATACACACACCATGCTTGTAATTCAACTGCAGTAAAATGGACATCATCTATTTGCCTTCCACAATGGACTGTGATTACAGGCTTTATCGAGCTTGTCTTTACATTACGCGCCAAAGATATGAAAGGAATTGACCATGAAAGTCATTCCTTTTGCACTCTGAAACCCTTTTCCAAGTACAAGTTTCTCAATCCTGGATGAAAACTCAAGTAAGTGTTCAAACCAAATGTATTCTAGATAGGAGCACTCAACACGTTGATATCACATCTCTCTGCCTTTATGTTCTGATTTTGGTTGTTGGATTGTTGCATAAAAAGAGGAACAATGTGGAGAATTACCATAGCAACCACAGAGCACACCAACAAACGCATCAGATGAGCTAGATGGTGACTGCGTGGTAAAGTTGTATCCTAATTTGCAAGACTACTTTGTGGCTATGAATTCAACTGGCTGTAACACCGTGATGTGTGCCTGCACTTGATCAGAAGTTAGAGCACACTGAGACGGCACACATTCGGCACAGCTCAAAACCTGTTTCGGAACCTGAAGTGGTGGCGCACCGCCCAAGAGCAAGGAGGCGCCTAGACGCAAGCAGACATTCAGGCTAAGAGCAAACTAGTTAATTTCAGACTATCAAACCATATTTCTAAAAACAATAACAGATGACATGTTTTGTTATCATTACCAATCTCAACATGTTCCTGGACTGTAACTGTTGTTATTGACCGACTGGATAATATGCACCTCCAATAAGCCCGGGGTAGGTGGTGGTGGGCCGGTGCTGGTGCGGTGGGTAGTGAAGGCTCCGCTGGACAGCGGTGTGTTCCAGGCAGCCACCTCGGGGGACCGTGAGGGGCTCCACCTCAGCCTGAAGCGGTCGCTGCTCCAACGCCCGAAAAACAGGTGAGCATAAAGCACTGTCTGCGGCTTAACTTGATGTCAATTCAATAACTCCGTCTCTTGAAGATCGAGCTATTTGTTGATGTTCATGTATTCTAACATGGTATCTGCGGCTGTACTGTGTAGGAAAAAAATTGCCGGTGTGTGGGCCTTGAGTGTGGGGACGCCAGCGTCACCCTGGGCTGCAGACCCATCCACATGGTCATCATGAGACAGAAACAGAGAGGTGTGTGTGAGACAGAAACAGAGAGCTGTGTATGAGACAGAAACAGAGAGCTGTGTATGAGACAGAAACAAAGAGCTGTGTATGAGACAGAAACAGAGAGCTGTGTATGAGACAGAAACAGAGAGCTGTGTATGAGACAGAAACAGAGAGGTGTGTATGAGACAGAAACAGAGAGGTGTGTATGAGACAGAAACAGAGAGTTGTGTATGAGACAGAAACAGAGAGCTGTGTATGAGACAGAAACGGAGAGCTGTGTATGAGACAGAAACAGAGAGCTGTGTATGAGACAGAAACAGAGAGATGTGTGTGAGACAGAAACAGAGAGGTGTGTATGAGACAGAAACAGAGAGGTGTGTATGAGACAGAAACAGAGAGATGTGTATGAGACAGAAACAGAGAGGTGTGTATGAGACAGAAACAGAGAGCTGTGTACGAGACAGAAACAGAGAAGTGTGTATGAGACAGAAACAGAGACGTGTGTATGAGACAGAAACAGAGAGATGTGTATGAGACAGAAACAGAGAGGTGTGTATGAGACAGAAACAGAGAGCTGTGTACGAGACAGAAACAGAGAAGTGTGTATGAGACAGAAACAGAGACGTGTGTATGAGACAGAAACAGAGAGGTGTGTATGAGACAGAAACAGAGAGTTGTGTATGAGACAGAAACAGAGAGTTGTGTATGAGACAGAAACATAGAGATGTGTATGAGACAGAAACAGAGAGGTGTGTATGAGACAGAAACAGAGAGTTGTGTATGAGACAGAAACAGAGAGTTGTGTATGAGACAGAAACATAGAGATGTGTATGAGACAGAAACAGAGAGGTGTGTATGAGACAGAAACAGAGAGCTGTGTATGAGACAGAAACAGAGAGATGTGTGTGAGACAGAAACAGAGGTGTGTATGAGACAGAAACAGAGCAATGTATATGAGACAGAAACAGAGAGATGTGTGTGAGACAGAAACAGAGAGCTGTGTATGAGACAGAAACAGAGGTGTGTATGAGACAGAAACAGAGCGATGTATATGAGACAGAAACAGAGAGGTGTGTATGAGACAGAAACAGAGAGGTGTGTATGAGACAGAAACAGAGAGCTGTGTATGAGACAGAAACAGAGAGCTTTGTATGAGACAGAAACAGAGAGCTGTGTATGAGACAGAAACAGAGAGCTGTGTATGAGACAGAAACAGAGGTGTGTATGAGACAGAAACAGAGAGGTGTGTATGAGACAGAAAGAGAGGTGTGTGAGACAGAAACAGAGAGGTGTGTATGAGACAGAAACAGAGAGAGATGTGCGTGTGTTTGTTGGGGTGTAGTAGTCGCGTACTTACCACGTAGTACAGCCACGTCAGAGAGACGCTCGTTAGTAGATGTTGCTCATGTCATAATCCAAATCTGCTCTGCTGTAGTTTTGAAGTGAAGTGACATGCAGTGTGATTGGCTGTTTGCCACCAGCTTTCTCAAGGACTCTATGTGGTAGAAAGAGAATTAGAGAGAGGTGGAGAGACGCAGGGTGCTGCAGAACCTTCAGCAGTATCTGCTCAACATGCACAGGAGGGCCGAGAGCATAGAGAAGATGTGGGAAACACTATGCAGTTATTATTACTGTTACTAGAACTAATACTCTGTTGCTATTTTACAGATATATTACTGATGTTATGTGTTGCACCGATCTAACATCGTCAACAATGTTCAAAAGTCCACTCTTGAATATATTAAAAAAGGAATCACTTTTTTCCTAAAGATGATCACCTGTCTCTCCTCCATGTCTCTTGGTTTCTGTGGTTCTCAGGTTGCGAGACAGGAGCTGATGGAAGAGAAGGTCACGGCTTGGGCCGATAAGAAGGGCCTCCTGCTCCTCTGAGCCTACGGCCACATGGAACCAGGCTCCTGGCCAGTGCCTCTCCATAGACAAGGGGCCACAAAGCCATGGGACCAAGGTCCGCCGCAGGCAACGTTCAGGGGCCCCGCCCGGGGGTACGTCTGAGCATCCAGCCTTAGGTTCTCTCCGGAGCCCGACCTGAGGTGCCACGTCACCCTCTACAGGGCCCGTTGGGATGGACATCCCCAGTACACTACCAAGTGGGACGGGTCCCCCAGTCAGTCCCCTCCCTGCACTGGAACGTCCTTCAGGATAGAGGTGGCCATGCAACTGGACGAGGAGCTGAAGCCTGGCCACTACTGACGAAGGAGAAGGAAGAGGTAGAAGTTGCCCCTAATCACTGATCTGGAGTCAGATATCTTTCATCCCTCTAATGGTTAAAGTTAAGATGGGTAATCTGATCCTAGATCTGTCGTTGAAGATATCCTTTACCTGGATGGGTTGAGAGATCCACTTCCTGCTAGTCTTACACTACTATAACGGAGAGACACGTCACAAAACATCACAGGAAATTGGGTTAACATATTTTTGGGAATTAACATATCATGAGTTTTATTCAAGGGTGTGATATTTGAGACACATTACTGGTGGCATTAATACTGTAGACCGGAGTTTCCCCAACTCTGTCCTCGGGACCCCAAGGGGCACATTTTTTTTTGCCCTAGCACTACACAGCTGATTGAAATAATACATGAATCATCAAGCTTTGATCATTTGAATCGGCTGTGTAGTGTTAGGGTAAAAAAACAAATGTTCACCCCTTGGGGTCCCGAGGACAGAGTTGGGGAAACGCTGCTGTAGATTCTTTGTTCAATAGAATTGCCATAAAGATTATGTCAGGCAGTACAAGGACTTCCAGAGCTAACAAAGGGTACCAATAGGTTGTTAATGAATATGTATGTTGTTGAATACAGGAGACCTTTCATTCCGGGCTCCCTAAAGACAATGTTCCAGTATCTCTCTACACCACACACTGTTATCCCTATGAAGCGCTGTTGTGTCATTGTGTCATTGTAAGTGTGATAACTCGTTCCCCCATGTCACACAGGCTATGCATGAGTGGAACTACAGCTCCCAGTTCACCAGCCTCCAGTCACTTTTTGGAGCTCCTCAGTCTCCTGTGTGAGGGTAAGGGAGCGGTGCAGGGGTGGTGCCGGGGTGAAGGAAGGGGTGACAGAGGGGTGAGATCGCTGTGACCTGGGTCACCTGTCACAAACGGAGGCCTGGTCTCTTGATGAAACTCCCTCAGGGTCTAGACTGGGTCTCCAGGTGAGAGCTAGACAAGAGAAGGTAGGGGGTCGAGGGGGAGCTGTGGTTGTCCTCTTACACACACACACAGTTCCTGAGAAGCACTTCACACCTCTGGGATGGCATATTCTGACCTCTGCTTGACCTTTCACCCCTCTGTAACTGCTGCTAGCCCAAGAAGCTCATACACAGACAGTAAGCTCATACACAGACAGTAAGCTCATACACAGACAGAAAGCTCATACACAGACAGAAAGCTCATACAGACAGAAAGCTCATACACAGACAGAAAGCTCATACACAGGCAGAAAGCTCATACAGACAGAAAGCTCATACACAGACAAAAAGCTCATACAGACAGAAAGCTCACACACAGACAGAAAGCTCATACAGACAGAAAGCTCATACACAGACAGAAAGCTCATACACAGACAGTAAGCTCATACACAGACAGTAAGCACACAATGCTCAGTGCCTTGTGGTAGCAGGGGTAGTGTTCAGTTCAGTAGTCCAATAAGAACACTCCTTTCTCGTTTTCTGTTTCAACGCGTTTCCCAATGCATACCTTCTGAACACAACCCGGCAATGCCATTCATCTGCAAAATGCTGAACATTCGACCCAGCCAATCACATATTGAGCCAATCACATATCACAAACCATGTACAGTGCTTTCAGAAAGTATTCATACCCCTTGACTTATTTCATATTTTGTTGTTACAGCCTGAATTCAAAATGGATTTAATCAAACAATTATCTCAACAATTTACACAAAATACCCCATAATGACAAAGTTAAAATATTTTGAGATATTTCAGCTAATTTATTAAAAATGAAATACAGAAATATTAAATTTACATAAGTATTCCCACCCCTGAGTCAATACATGTTATAATCACCTTTGGCAACGAACACAGCTGAGTCTTTCTGGGTAAGTCTCTAAGAGCTTTGCACACCTGGATTGTCCCATATTCTTTTTTAAATTCTTCAAGTTGTCAAGTTGGTTGTTGACAGCCATTTTCAGGTCTTGCCATAGATTTTCAAACCCATTTAAGTCAAAACTGTAACTAGGCCACTCAGGAACATTCACTGTTATTTTGGTAAGCTACTCCAGTGTATATTTGGCCTTGTGTTTTAGGTCATTGTCCTGCTGAAAGGTGAATTAGTCTCCCAGTGAAAGACTGAATCAGGTCTTCTTCTAGGATTTTGCTTGTGCTTAGCTGTATTTATCCCCAAAAACGCCCTATTCCTTGCCGATGACAAGCATACCCGTAACATGATGCAGCCACCATCATGCTTGAAAATATGAAGAGTGGTACTCAGTGTTGTGTTGTATTTGCCCCAAACATAACACTTTGCCACATTTTTTGCAGTGTACACTAGTGCCTTATTGCTAATAGGATGCACGTTTTGGAATATTTGTATTCTGTACAGGCTTCCTTCTATTCACTTGTCATTAAGGTTAGTATTGGGGAGTAACTACAATGTTGTCGTTCCTTCCTCAGTTTTCTATCACAGCCATTAAACTCTGTAACCGTCTTAAAGTCCCCATTGGCCTCATGGTGAAATCCCTGAGAGGTTTCCTCTCCGGTAACTGAGTTAGGAAGGACGCATGTATCGTTGTAGTGACTGGGTGTAAAAGTCACTGCTCAACTGACAGACTTTACGGATAATCGTATGTGTGGGGTAGAGATAGAGGTAGAGGTACTCATTCAAAAATATTGTTAAATACTATTATTGCAAACAGAGTGAGTCCATGCAACTTGTGTGATTTGTTAAGCACATTTTTAGTCCGGAACTTATTCAGGTTTGCCATAACAAAGGGGTTGAATACTTATTTCAGCTTTAATTTTTATTACATTTGTAAAACATCTCAAAAGCTAATTCCAAATCTCTATTTAACTCTTTTTAAATTCAGGCTGCAGAACGACAAAATGTGTAAAAAGTCAATGGGTGTGAATATTTTCTGAAGGCACTGTACCCTGCCTCACAGCTAATCAGTCTTATACCATGCAACTTCCATACAACCAATCAGTGATGAGTCTCACACCATGTACTGCCTCTTTAATAATCACATTATCAGTTCCTCCCTCTAAACACACCCAGATTCAGCCATAACAGGCATACAGAAATCATTGCACAAGTATTTGTGGGAATGTTTGTTTGTTCAGTTTTTTCTTTCAATTGATATCCCCCCCCCAAAAAAATCACTTATATTATTTAAGCTTTTTTTCTTCTTTTAAACAGTTCAAGAGAATAAGTAATTTTATAACGATCAATGAATGGGGAACAGTGAAGAAACAACAAAAAAATGCATTCCTATGGGTCCACGTACAAACATTGGGTTATAGGCGACCCCATACTTGCAGGGAGTTAACGGCCCAGCACACAACAAAAGACAAGGGTTACGTCCCAAATGGTACCCTATTCCCTATATAGTGTACTACTTTTGACCAGGGCCCATGGGACTCAGGTCAAAAGTAGTGCACTATGTAGGAAATAGGGTGCCATTTGAACTCATTCAAGAGATCCTATCTGGCTTCGTTTTACCCCAACCTTGTTCTCATTCTCACTTCCAACCTGACTTCTCCACTTAGCTGTTATTCATTAGGCACCAAACAGAAGAAAACTGACTATAAACAGAGGGAACAACATGAACTTGTCCAATAAGAAACGCTCGTTTCCATTTTGCGCTAATGAATACGGCCTAGATGACTCACACCAGCACGTAGTTTCCTTAACAAACCTTTATAAAACAGAACAGAAGAGTGTTGGAGTAGAGCCTACAGAGGCTTTTACTGTAGCTGGAGAACAGGAGCCAGAGAGGGAGAAGTCTTCAGTTGTTCATTGGCAGTCGTCATCACAGACCGACATGGATACCCTATATAGTGTACTAATATATATATCTCTATCTATCTATCTATATATATATATATATATATATAAGTGTACTATATAGGGAGCCATTTCGGACACAGAGAGTAAGAGAGATGTATCAGTCCTGTAAAACGCACTGCTGCTAGTCCGTAGTAATAGTGGGAGCTCTCATCTGCTCTGCTACGATGCACTCTCCTTCCTCCTCCTTTTCTTCCCTCCTCCACCTCTCCTTTAGTCCCTTCCCAAATCTATCCCCCCCCCACCCCCACCCCCACCCCCAGGTAGAGCATCAGTACATCTTCTGTCGACTAGGCAACACTGCCTCCTTTAGGAATGAGAAGATGAGCAGGATTCCGGACCGCTTGCCCCTCTTGCCCTTGGTGAAGTAATTTGAGACCACGTCATCTAGAGAGGGTGAGAAATATCAAAAAAGGTCATTAAATAACTGACCATCAATTCACTTTGTGAAAATGACAATATCTTTCAATCCTGGCACACCTGAATCAACTAATCCAGGGCTTGATGATTTGTTGAATCAGGTGCGTTGGTGCTAGTTCGGGAACCAGTCTTTTTAGCTAGCATTTCACTCGTGTCATTTGCCAGAGAGACTGGCATTTCGGCAATCTTAATTTATTTATTTATTTATTTACCTTTATTTAACCAGGTAGGCAAGTTGAGAACAAGTTCTCATTTACAATTGCGACCTGGCCAAGATAAAGCAAAGCAGTTCGACACATACAACAACACAGAGTTACACATGGAGTAAAACAAACATACAGTCAATAATAAAGTATAAACAAGTCTATATACAATGTAAGCAAATGAGGTGAGAAGGGAGGTAAAGGCAAAAAAGGCCTTGGTGGCAAGGTAAATACAATATAGCAAGTAAAACACTGGAATGGTAGTTTTGCAATGGAAGAATGTGCAAAGTAGAAATAAAAATAATGGGGTGCAAAGGAGCAAAATAAATAAATAAATTAAATACAGTTGGGAAAGAGGTAGTTGATAGGGCTAAATTATAGGTGGGCTATGTACAGGTGCAGTAATCTGTGAGCTGCTCTGACAGTTGGTGCTTAAAGCTAGTGAGGGAGATAAGTGTTTCCAGTTTCAGAGATTTTTGTAGTTCGTTCCAGTCATTGGCAGCAGAGAACTGGAAAGAGAGGCGGCCAAAGAAAGAATTGGTTTTGGGGGTGACTAGAGAGATATACCTGCTGGAGCGTGTGCTACAGGTGGGAGATGCTATGGTGACCAGCGAGCTGAGATAAGGGGGGACTTTACCTAGCAGGGTCTTGTAGATGACATGGAGCCAGTGGGTTTGGCGACGAGTATGAAGCGAGGGCCAGCCAACGAGAGCGTACAGGTCGCAATGGTGGGTAGTATATGGGGCTTTGGTGACAAAACGGATTGCACTGTGATAGACTGCATCCAATTTGTTGAGTAGGGTATTGGAGGCTATTTTGTAAATTACATCGCCAAAGTCGAGGATTGGTAGGATGGTCAGTTTTACAAGGGTATGTTTGGCAGCATGAGTGAAGGATGCTTTGTTGCGAAATAGGAAGCCAATTCTAGATTTAACTTTGGATTGGAGATGTTTGATATGGGTCTGGAAGGAGAGTTTACAGTCTAACCAGACACCTAAGTATTTGTAGTTGTCCACGTATTCTAAGTCAGAGCCGTCCAGAGTAGTGATGTTGGACAGGCGGGTAGGTGCAGGTAGCGATCGGTTGAAGAGCATGCATTTAGTTTTACTTGTATTTAAGAGCAATTGGAGGCCACGGAAGGAGAGTTGTATGGCATTGAAGCTTGCCTGGAGGGTTGTTAACACAGTGTCCAAAGAAGGGCCGGAAGTATACAGAATGGTGTCGTCTGCGTAGAGGTGGATCAGAGACTCACCAGCAGCAAGAGCGACCTCATTGATGTATACAGAGAAGAGAGTCGGTCCAAGAATTGAACCCTGTGGCACCCCCATAGAGACTGCCAGAGGTCCGGACAACAGACCCTCCGATTTGACACACTGAACTCTATCAGAGAAGTAGTTGGTGAACCAGGCGAGGCAATCATTTGAGAAACCAAGGCTGTTGAGTCTGCCGATGAGGATGTGGTGATTGACAGAGTCGAAAGCCTTGGCCAGATCAATGAATACGGCTGCACAGTAATGTTTCTTATCGATGGCGGTTAAGATATCGTTTAGGACCTTGAGCGTGGCTGAGGTGCACCCATGACCAGCTCTGAAACCAGATTGCATAGCAGAGAAGGTATGGTGAGATTCAAAATGGTCGGTAATCTGTTTGTTGACTTGGCTTTCGAAGACCTTAGAAAGGCATGGTAGGATAGATATAGGTCTGTAGCAGTTTGGGTCAAGAGTGTCCCCCCCTTTGAAGAGGGGGATGACCGCAGCTGCTTTCCAATCTTTGGGAATCTCAGACGACACGAAAGAGAGGTTGAACAGGCTAGTAATAGGGGTGGCAACAATTTCGGCAGATCATTTTAGAAAGAAAGGGTCCAGATTGTCTAGCCCGGCTGATTTGCAGGGGTCCAGATTTTGCAGCTCTTTCAGAACATCAGCTGAATGGATTTGGGAGAAGGAGAAATGGGGAAGGCTTGGGCGAGTTGCTGTTGGGGGTGCAGTGCCGTTGACAGGGGTAGGAGTAGCCAGGTGGAAAGCATGGCCAGCAGTAGAAAAATGCTTATTGAAATGTTCAATTATGGTGGATTTATCAGTGGTGACAGTGTTTCCTATCTTCAGTGCAGTGGGCAGCTGGGAGGAGGTGTTCTTATTCTCCATGTACTTTACAGTGTCCCAGAACTTTTTTGAGTTAGTGTTGCAAGAAGCAAATTTCTGCTTGAAAAAGCTAGCCTTGGCTTTTCTAACTGCCTGTGTATAATGGTTTCTAGCTTCCCTGAACAGCTGCATATCACGGGGGCTGTTCGATGCTAATGCAGAACGCCATAGGATGTTTTTGTGTTGGTTAAGGGCAGTCAGGTCTGGGGAGAACCAAGGGCTATATCTGTTCCTGGTTCTAAATTTCTTGAATGGGGCATGTTTATTTAAGATGGTTAGGAAGGCATTTTTAAAAAATATCCAGGCATCCTCTACTGACGGGATGAGGTCAATATCCTTCCAGGATACCCCGGCCAGGTCGATTAGAAAGGCCTGCTCGCTGAAGTGTTTCAGGGAGCGTTTTACAGTGATGAGAGGAGGTCGTTTGACCGCTGACCCATTACGGATGCAGGCAATGAGGCAGTGATCGCTGAGATCTTGGTTGAAGACAGCAGAGGTGTATTTAGAGGGGAAGTTGGTTAGGATGATATCTATGAGGGTGCCCGTGTTTAAGGCTTTGGGGAGGTACCTGGTAGGTTCATTGATAATTTGTGTGAGATTGAGGGCATCAAGTTTAGATTGTAGGATGGCTGGGGTGTTAAGCATGTTCCAGTTTAGGTCGCCTAGCAGCACGAGCTCTGAAGATAGATGGGGGGCAATCAGTTCTCATATGGTGTCCAGAGCACAGCTGGGGGCAGAAGGTGGTCTATAGCAGGCGGCAACGGTGAGAGACTTGTTTTTAGAGAGGTGGATTTTTAAAAGTAGAAGTTCAAATTGTTTGGGTACAGACCTGGATAGTAGGACAGAACTCTGCAGGCTATCTTTGCAGTAGATTGCAACACCGCCCCCTTTGGCAGTTCTATCTTGTCTGAAAATGTTGTAGTTTGGAATTAAAATGTCTGAATTTTTGGTGGTCTTCCTAAGCCAGGATTCAGACACAGCTAGAACATCCGGGTTGGCAGAGTGTGCTAAAGCAGTGAATAGAACAAACTTAGGGAGGAGGCTTCTAATGTTAACATGCATGAAACCAAGGCTATTACGGTTACAGAAGTCGTCAAAAGAGAGCGCCTGGGGAATAGGAGTGGAGCTAGGCACTGCAGGGCCTGGATTCACCTCTACATCGCCAGAGGAACATAGGAGGAGTAGAATAAGGGTGCGGCTAAAAGCAATAAGAATTGGTCGTCTAGAACGTCTGGAGCAGAGAGTAAAAGGAGGTTTCTGGGGGCGATAAAATAGCATCAAGGTATAATGTACAGACAAAGGTAAGGTAGGATGTGAATACAGTGGAGGTAAACCTAGGTATTGAGTGATGAAGAGAGAGATATTGTCTCTAGAAACATCATTGAAACCAGGAGATGTCATTGCATGTGTGGGTGGTGGAACTAATAGGTTGGATAAGGTATAGTGAGCAGGACTAGAGGCTCTACAGTGAAATAAGCCAATAAACACTAACCAGAACAGCAATGGACAAGACATATTGACATTAAGGAGAGGCATGCTTAGTCGAGTGATCAAAAGGGTCCAGTGAGTGGAGAGGTTGGTTGAGGGTCACGGCGATTTAGACAGCTAGCCAGGCCATCGGTAGCAAGCTAGCATAGGATGGAGTCTGTTGTTAGCCACCTCTTGCGTTCGGTCAGTAGATTAGTGGGGTTCCGTGTGGTAGAGGGGATTAATCCAAATCACACAACAACAACAAAAATAAGAACAATAGATATAGTTATAGAGGCCCGAGAAGAAAACATAATAATAATACAAATAAATAAATTGTCCGATTGTCTATTCAGATAGCAGCCGGTAAGACAGCTAACGGTTAGCGGGCCGCAGATGGGCGTTCAGGTAACGTCGCGACAGAGGAGCCAGCCGGATCTCATTCAGGTAGATAACGTCGGCAGTCCAGTTGTGAAGGCCCGGTGGGGCTCCGCGTAGGCAGTGAGACGGGTCCGGATAGGTGACTGCAGCCCAGGAGTGAATGATGGAACTCAGGAGTGATTGACGGAGCTGGCTAGCACCGGAACAATCAATGTTTGCTCCGGAATCGACGAAAGCCGACTGTCACACGGATAGCAGCTAGCTAGCTGTGAGATCCGGGTATGAATGTCCAGAGAGCAGTTGAAATCCAGGGACATGGAGAGAAAAATTGGTCCGGTATGTTCCGTTCCGAGCCGCGCTGCGCCGTACAAAACTGGCGATAGATTTTCGATAGATTTTCGAGCTAAAGGATAGCTGATGACCACAAACCGTGGTTAGCTGAATACTAACGATTTGCCAGTAAAGAAGCTAACTAGCTTCTGATTAGCTTCTGGATTAGCTTCTGGGCTAGCTCCTGGCTAGCTTCTGGCTAGTTTCTGGCTAGCTTCTTGGAGTTTCTGGCTAGCTTCTTGGAGGATTACAGATCTGAGGTAAATAATACTTTTTTATAAATATAAATTGGTGAGGCTGGTTGCAGGAGAGTGTTTAGAAGATGAGTTGATGGAAAATAAAAATAAAATGTATGTGAAAAAAGTTGTAAATATATATATATATATACAGGACACGACAAGACGAGGACAAAAGACGTCTGAACTGCTATGCGATCTTGGAGACACCATTAATGTTCAATATGCAACTGGGTTTAAGGTGCAGTTGCTGATTGGTATTTGGAAACAACAACATTTGGCGCAATATAGAGTTAGAAAGTTAAGAACAACAATAAAAACGTCCGTTATGAAGTGCTTGTGAGAAGTGTCAATGCAAGACCATGTTGCTCAAAGTGGCTAGAGAGGACTCCATAATGAGAGAGTAATAATGATACAGAAAATATTAGCCTACAAGGTTCAATTCAAATACGGTTTGCTTCAGTTGCATGCCAAGAACGAGGAAAGAAACTGGCACCTGTCGCCATTCCTCGCAACATATAGTGCCTTCGGAAGGTATTCAGACCCCTTTGACTAATTCCACATTTTGTTACAGCCTTACTCTAAAACAGATTACATAGTATTTTTTCCTCAGCAATCTACACACAATACTGCAGAAAAAATTGAAATATCACATTGACATTAGTATTCAAACCCTTTGCTATAAGACTCGAAATTGAGCTCAGGTGCATCCTGTTTCCATTCTACAACTTCATTACTGCCCACTGCACTGAAGATAGGAAACACTGTCACCACTGATAAATCCACAATAATTGAGAATTTCAATAAGCATTTTTCAACTGCTGGCCATGCTTTCCATCTGGCTACCCCTAACCCTGTCAACAGCACTGCACCCCCCCACAGCAACTCGCCCAAGCCTTCCCAATTTCTCCTTCTCCCAAATCCAGTCAGCTGATGTTCTGAAAGAGCTGCAAAATCTGGACCCCTACAAATCAGAAGGGCAAGACAATCTGGACCCTTTCTTTCTAAAATTATCTGCCAAAATTGTTGCCACCCCAATTACTAGCCTGTTCAACCTCTCTTTCGTGTCATCTGAGATTCCCAAAGATTGGAAAGCCAAGTCAACAAACAGATTACCGACCATTTCAAAATCTCACCATACCCTCTCTGCTATGCAATCTGGTTTCAGAGCTGGTCATGGGTGCACCTCAGCCACGCTCAAGGTCCTAAACGATATCTTAACCGCCATCGATAAGAAACATTACTGTGCAGCCGTATTCATTGATCTGGCCAGGGCTTTCCACTCTGTCAATCACCACATCCTCATCGGCAGACTCGACAGCGTTGGTTTCTCAGATGATTTCCTCGCCTGGTTCACCAACTACTTCTCTGATAGAGTTCAGTGTGTCAAATCGGAGGGTCTGCTGTCCGGACCTCTGGCAGTCTCTATGGGGGTGCCACAGGGTTCAATTCTTGGACCGACTCTCTTCTCTGTATACATCAATTATACCAGCAGCAAGAGCGACGAGTCTCTGATCCACCTCTACGCAGACGACACCATTCTGTATACTTCTGGCCCTTCTTTGGACACTGTGTTAACAACCCTCCAGACAAGCTTCAATGCCATACAACTCTCCTTCCGTGGCCTCCAATTGCTCTTAAATACAAGTAAAACTAAATGCATGCTCTTCAACCGATCGCTGCCTGCACCTGCCCGCCTGTCCAACATCACTACTCTGGACGGCTCTGACTTAGAATACGTGGACAACTACAAATACCTAGGTGTCTGGTTAGACTGTAAACTCCCCTTCCAGACCCACATCAAACATCTCCAATCCAAAGTTAAATCTAGAATTGGCTTCCTATTTCGCAACAAAGCATCCTTCACTCATGCTGCCAAACATACCCTTGTAAAACTGACCAGCATACCGATCCTCGACTTCGGCGATGTCATTTACAAAATAGCCTCCAATACCCTACTCAACAAATTGGATGCAGTCTATCACAGTGCCATCCGTTTTGTCACCAAAGCCCCATATACTACCCACCATTGCGACCTGTATGCTCTCGTTGGCTGGCCCTCGCTTCATACTTGTCGCCAAACCCACTGGCTCCATGTCATCTACAAGACCCTGCTAGGTAAAGTCCCCCCTTATCTCAGCTCGCTGGTCACCACAGCATCACCCACCTGTAGCACGCGCTCCAGCAGGTATATCTCTCTGGTCACCCCCAAAACCAATTATTTCTTTGGCCGCCTCTCCTTCCAGTTCTCTGCTGCCAATGACTGGAACGAACTACAAAAATCTTTGAAACTGGAAACACTTATCTCCCTCACTAGCTTTAAGCACCAGCTGTCAGAGCAGCTCACAGATTACTGCACCTGTACATAGCCCACCTATAATTTAGCCCAAACAACTACCTCTTTCCCTACTGTATTGATTTTATTTTATTTATTTATTTAGCTCCTTTGCACCCCATTATTTTTATTTCTACTTTGCACATTCTTCCACTGCAAATCTACCATTCCAGTGTTTTACTTGCTATATTGTATTTACTTCGCCACCTTGGCCTTTTTTGCCTTTACCTCCCTTATCTCACCTCATTTGCTCACATCATATATAGACCCGTTTCTACTGTATTATTGAATGTATGTTTGTTTTACTCCATGTGTAACTCTGTGTCGTTGTATGTGTCGAACTGCTTTGCTTTATCTTGGCTAGGTCACAATTGTAAATGTGAACTTGTTCTCAACTTGCCTACCTGGTTAAATAAGGGGGAAATAAATACAAAATAAATAAAATTAGAGTCCACCTGTGGTAAAATCAATTTATTGAACATGATTTGGAAAGGAATACACCTGTCTATATAAGGTCTTACAGTTGACAGTGAATGTCAGAGCAAAAAACCAAGCCATGAGGTTGAAGGAATTGTCTGTAGAGCTCCGAGACTGGATTGTGTCATGGCACAGATCTGGGGAAGGTTACCAAAGAATTGCTGCAGCATTGAAGGTCCCCAAGAACACAGTGGCATCCATCATTCTTAAATGGAAGAAGTTTGGAACCACCAAGACTCTTCTTAGAGCTGTCCGCCTGGCCAAACTGAGCAATCGGAGGAAAAGGGCCTTGGTCAGGGAGGTGACCAAGAACCAAATGGTCACTCTGACAGAGCTCCAGAGTTCTTCTGTGGAGATGGGAGAACCTCCCAAAAGGACAACCATCTCTGCACCACAACACCAATCAGGCCTTTAATGATAGAGTGGCCAGACGGACGCCACTCCTAAAGGCACCTAAATACTCTCAGACCATGAGAAACATTCTCTGGTCTGATGAAACCAAGATTGAACTCTTTGGCCTGAATACCAAGCGTCAGGTCTGAAGGAAGCCTGGCACCATCCCTGAGGTGAAGCATGGTGGTGGCAGCATCATGGTGGTGGCAGCATCATGCTGTGGGGCTGTTTTTCAGCGTCAGGGACTGGGAGTCTAGTCAGGAGAGGCAAAGATGAACAGAGCAAAGTACAGAGAGATCCTTGTGCTCAGGACCACGGACTGGGGCATAGGTTCCCCTTCCAACAGGACAACGACCCTAAGCACACAGCCAAGAGAATGCAGGAGTGACTTCGGGACAAGTCTCAATGTCCTTGAGTGGCCCATCCAGAGCCCGGACAGAGCTCCCTATCCCAGTCTGCTGTCCCCACATGCTTCAAGATGGCCACCATTGTTCCTATACCAAAGGCAAAGATAACTGAACTAAATGACTATCGCCCTGTAGCACTCACTTCTTTCATCATGAAGTGCTTTGAGAGACTAGTCAAGGATCATATCACCTCCACCTTACCTGCCACCCTAGACCCACTTCAGTTTGCATACCGCCCCAACAGGTCCATAGACGATGCAATCACCATCACACTGCACACTAGAGGTCGACCGATTAATCGGAATGGCCGATTAATTAGGACCGATTTCAAGTTTTCATAACAATCGTAATCTGCATTTTTGGACACCGATCATGGCTGATTACATTGCACCCCACGAGGAGACTGCGTGGCAGGCTGACTACCTGGTATGCGAGTGCAGCAAGCAGCCAAGATAAGGTGCTAGCTAGTATTAAACGTATCTTATAAAAAACAATCAATCTTAACATAATCACTAGTTAACTACACATGGTTGACGATATTACTAGTTTATCTAGCTTGTCCTGCGTTGCATATAATCGATGCGGTGCCTGTTAAATTTATCGTTGAATCACAGCCTACTTCGCCCAACGGGTGATCTAACAAGCGCATTCACACACAAAAGCACTGCCGTTCCACCAATGTACCTAACCATAAACATCAATGACTTTCTTAAAATCAATACACAAGTATATCTTTTTAAACCTGCATATTTAGTTCATATTGCCTGCTCACATTAATTTATTTTAACTAGAGAAATTGTGTCACTTCTCTTGCACTCTGTGCAACAGAGTCAGGGTATACGCAGCAGTTTGGGTGTGAAGACAATTTCTTTCTAACAAAGACAGCCAACTTCGCCAAACGGGGGATGATTTAACAAAAACTCATTTGTGAAAAAAAGAACAATCGTTGCATGAATGTACCTAACCATAAACATCAATGCCTTTCTTGAAATCAATACACAGATATTTTTTTTAAACCTGCATATTTAGCTAAAAGACATTCATATTAGCAGGCAATATTAAACTATGGAAATTGTGTCACTTCTCTTGCATTCATTGCACGCAGTGTCAGGGTATATGCAACAGTTTGGGCCACCTGGCTCGTTGCAAACTAATTTGCCAGAATTTTAATAATTATGACTTAACAATGAAGGTTGTGCAATGTAACAGCAATATTTAGACTTATGGATGCCACCCGTTAGATAAAATACAGAATGGTTCCGTATTTCACTGAAAGAATAAACGTTTTGTTTTCTAAATTATAGTTTCTGGATTTGACCATATTAATGACCTACAGGCTTGTATTTATGTGTGTTATTATATTATAATGAGGTCTATGATTAGATAGAGCAGTCTGACTGAGTGGTGGTAGGCATATTGAATATTGAAGACTCATGTTCAAAGGAACCACCAGCTTTCATATGTTCTCATGTTCTGAGCAAGGAACTTAAGTTAGCTTTTTTACATGGCACATATTGCACTTTTACTTTCTTCTCCAACACTATGTTTTTGCATTATTTAAACCAAATTGAACATGTTTCATTATTTATTTGAGACTAAATAAATTTTATTGATGTATTATATTAAGTTAAAATAGGTGTTCATTGTTCATTCAGTATTGTTGTAATTGTCATTATTACACACACACACACACATATATACATATATATAAAAAATGGTCCGATTAAATCGGTATCGGCTTTTCTTTGGTCCTCCGATAATTGGTTTTGGTGTTGAAAAATCATAAAATCGGTCGACCTCTACTGCACACTGCCCTATCCCATCTGGATCAGAGGAATACCTATGTAAGAATGATGTTCATTGACGACAGCTCAGCATTCAACAACATAGTACCCTCCAAGCTCATCATTAAGCTTAAGACCCTGGGTCTCAACCCCGCCCTGTGCAATTGGGTCCTGGCCTTTCTGACGGGCCGCCCCCCAGGTGATGAAGGTAGGAAACAACATCTCCACTTCGCTGATCCTCAACACTGGGGCCCCACAAGGGTGCATGCTCAGCCCCCTCCTGTACTCCCTGTTCACCCATGACTGCGTGGCCATGCACGCCTTCAACTCAATCATCAAGTTCGCAGACGACACAACATTAGTGGGCTTGATTACCAACAACGACGAGACAGTCTACAGGGAGGAGGTGAGGGCACTCGGAGAGTGGTGTCAGGAGAACAACCTCTCACTCAAATGTATTTTACCCTTATTGGAATGTATAGGCCACCTTCCACCAAAAGTGTGTTTTTTGATCAGTTTAATAACATGCTTAGGGAATGTGATTTTGGGAAAGAGGTCATCTTAATGGGAGATTTTAACATTAATTATGAAGACAAGTCTGTAGGAAAACCCTCAAACGGATCACTAATACCTTTGACCTTACACAGCTAGTTAAAGGGCCAACCGGGGTGACTTGTTGCTCTAAAACACAGATTGATTTGGTGTTCAGTAATAAACCAGAGTGACTAAATCATTCAATATGGTTACTGGGCTATCTGATCATAATCTGACACTTATAGCCAGAAAGCTGTCTAAGAGCAGGTTTAACCTCTCTACTGTTAGAAAGCCGGATGAACTAAGAATACCTAAGAGTGAATTAAACTATTTTGAAAATGCAATTACGGGAATTAACTGGAATGATCTCTTGTCCTATACAGACATGGAAGCTGATAGTCAGGTTTTTCTATCCACAATCCAGACTACAATAAATGGTTTCCTAAAGAAAATCAAATCCAAACCTGGCCAAAAGAGCACTCTTCCTTGGCTAAATGAAGAAATCTGGAAATTGATGAAAGAACGAGATTATGCTCTAAAAATAGCCCTAAGATCCAAATTAGAGCATGACAGACATGACAGTTTGACAGTTTACCACGTTGAGAAATAAGGTGATGAAGGAAATCAGACAGGCCAAGGCAAAAAAATGTATTAACATAATTGGTGAAGCAAAGGGAAATTATAAATTGATCTGGGATAATCTAAAAAGGTTAACAGGGAAAGACCATAGTAACACTGCAAAAATACTAGAAATCATGGTGAATAACAAACACAGGATGCAGTCGAAATAGCAATAGCCTTCAATTCCTACTTTATTGACTCTGTCAGGGTACTGACACAGAACCCCTCCACTGGTTTCTTGGGCTCAGTGCTAGTGAATGACACTCAACCTGTCTTCATCATAAGGGAGGTTTCTGAGTCAAAGGTGAACAAGGTGATTAGCTCACTAAAGAACTCTACCTTTCTTAAAAACTACAAAGAGTCACTCATTGGTCCCATTACTAAGGTCACCAACACATCTATTGGTCTCGGGTGTTTCCAAGGGTATGGAAGTCGGGCCATTATACCTGCCATCTTTAAAATCGGGCGACCCTGCTGACATGAGTAACTACAGGCCCATTAGTATACTACCTGTGGTGTCAAAGGTTGTTGAAAAGGTTGTTGAAAAGTGTGTCACAACTGATTGCCCACCTCAACAACAGCCCCTTCACATTACACCCCATGCAGTTTGGCATCAGAGCAAAACACTCCACAGAAACGTCCAACTGCTTTCTTCTGTAAAATGTGAAGTCCAAGATGGACAAAGGGGGCGTTGTTGGGGCTGTGTTTCTGGACCTAAGGAAGGCTTTTGATACTGTTAACCATGAGATTCTCATCACAAAATTGTCGAAGACCATCATACCTTGAAGGCAGAACTCAGTGTGTCAGAGTGAGCAATGAGCTGTCGCCCACTCTTAGCTATGATGTGGGTGTGCCCCAAGGGTCAATACTGGGGCCCCTCCTGTTCAGCCTGTACATTAATGATCTGCCTTATGTCTGTACTGGGTTTGAAGTTCAAATGTATGAAGATAATACAGTGCTATTTGTGCATGCAAAGAGCAAACAACAAGCTGCACAAGAACTCACTACTGTAATGGTCCAGGTTACAAAGTGGCTCAGTGACTCGTGTTTGCATCTCAATGTGAAAAAAACTGTTTGCATGTTCTTCACAAAGAGGGCAACAGATGCTACTGAGCCAGATGTCGATGTGTCAGGGGAGAAGCTCCAGGTGGTATCTGATTTTAAGTACCTTGGCATCATACTTGATTCCAACCTCTCTTTTAAAAAGCATGTGAAAAAGGAAGCCCAATAGCCATCATCACTGTTACATCCTCAGAAAGCATGAGCTCCTGAGTTGGGAAAATCTTGTGCAATACACCAACGCATGTCTTGTATTCAAGATCCTAAATGGCCTGGCTCCCCCTCCACTCTGTATTTTTGTTAAACAGAAAACCCAAACATGTGGCAGCAGATCCACAAGGTCTGCCACAAGAGGTGACTGTATAGTTCCGTTAAGGAAAAGCACCTTTAGTAAATCTGCTTTCTCTGTGAGAGCTTCCAATGTCTGGAATACACTGCCATCAGACACACATAACTGCACCACTTATCACACTTTCACAAAATGTATGAATACATGGCTAAAGGTCAATCAGATAGGTATCACTAGTCACTTTAAATAATGCCACTTTAATAATGTATACATATCCTACATTACTCATCTCATATGTATATACTGTATTTCATACCATCTATTGCATCTTGCCTATGCCGCATGGTCATCGCTCATCCATATATTTATATGTACATAGTCTTATTCCATCCCTTACATTTGAGCATATAAGGTAGTTATTGTGAATTTGTTAGATTACTTGTTAAATATTACCGCACTGTCGGAAGCATTTTGCTACACTTGCATTAACATCTGCTAACCATGTGTATGTGGCAAATAACATTTGATTTGATTTTGATTTGAACCTGAGCGAACATCTCTGGAGTGATCTGAAAATAGCTGTGCCGCAACGCTCCCCATCCAACCTGACAGAGCTTGAGAGGATATGCCAAGAGGAATGGGAGAAACTCCCCAAATACATGTCTGCCATGCTGTGCCAAGAAGACTCGAGGCTGTAATCGCTGCCAAAGGTGCTTCAACAAAGTACTGAGTAAAGGGTCTGAATGCTTATGTAAATGTCATATTTCTATTTTTTTTAACAAACATTTCTAAATACCTGTTTTTGCTTTGTCATTATGTGGCATTGTGTGTAGATTGATGAGGGGGGGAAAACAACATTTAATCCATTTTAGAATAAGGCTGTAACGTAACAAAATGTGGAAAAAGTCAAGTGGTTTGAATACACAGTATGCTGGTCATCATGACTTGCTGACATTTTATTTTATTATGCTAATTTCTGTTCTATTATTAGTCCCTCCTCTCTTAAGAGATGGAGTCCAGACAGGCTATTTTAGGAAACCTTCTGAATGGACATAGGCTTAGAAAGAATTAGCGAACTTGCACACACACCCTAAATGGACCCATCAATCCCATCTTCTCCGGACAAGCTTTTTTCCGGATGCCCCAAACAATCGGAAAGGAGATTCATCAGAGAAAATGACTTTACCCCAGTCCTCAGCAGTCCAATCCCTGTACCTTTTGAAGAATATCAGTCTGTCCCTGATGTTTTTCCTGGAGAGAAGTGGCTTCTTTGCTGCCCTTCTTGACACCAGGCCATCCTCCAAAAGTCTTCGCCTCACTGTGCGTGCAGACACTCACACCTGCTTGCTGCAATTCCTGAGCAAGCTCTGTACTGGTGGTGCCCAGATCCTGCAGCTGAATCAACTTTAGGAGACGGTCCTGGCGCTTACTGGACTTTCTTGGGCGACCTGAAGCCTTCTTCACAACAATTGAACCGCTTTCCTTGAAGTTCTTGATGATCCGATAAATGGTTGATTTAGGTGCAATCTTACTGGCAGCAATATACTTGCCTGTGAAGCCCTTTTTGTGCAAAGCAATGATGACAGCACATGTTTCCTTGCAGGTAACCATGATTAACAGAGGAAGAACAATGATTCCAAGCACCACCCTACTTTTGAAGCTTCCAGTCTGTTATTCGAACTCAATCAGCACGATAGAGTGATATCCAGCCTTGTCCTCGTCAACACTCACACCTGTGTTAACAAGAGAATCACTGACATGTCAGCTGGTCCTTTTGTGGCAGGGCTGAAATGCAGTGGAAATGTTTTTGGGGGATTCAGTTCATTTGCATGGCAAAGAGGGACCTTGTAATTAATTGCAATTCATCTGATCACTCTTCATAACATTCTGGAGTATATGCAAATTGCCATCATACAAACTGAGGCAGCAGACTATGAAAATGAATGTGTCATTCTAAACCTTTGGCCACGACTGTAGACGATAAAAGGCTGGTCACTCGTGCGTGGCTGCCAAATGTATAGGTGTCCCCATAGGCCAAATATAACAATTGAGAGAATGTGATCATAATCATTATTTTAGCTATCCACAGTAGACTTCCCTCCTAATGAAAAGGCCCTCCAGCGTACTTGCACTTGATATGCATTTATGGATGAGAAAATTAACTTGCCATTTTCAAAAAGGAGATCAGTGGGGAATTGGGGATTCCGTGCTTTGCTATCGGTTGCCTAGATCAACAGCCAGGGTTTCATTAAATAGGCCTCGGCACTATAAAGGGTTCGATACTACGACCAAATGTGACTGTTAGACTTGGTAGTGCAACACACATTTTTTTTTTTTTTTTTCAAAAGGGTGCCAGTGAATTTCTTACCTGGTCACGTTATTTTTGGGTTAGACAATTTGCTTAATTTGTTTTATTATCATGATTTATTCAAACAGTAATGTGCAATTGACCAAAAATAAGGCAACTTTCTAAGGAGGCAACAACGGCACGGGAATGCCCTTCTGTGTGTGTCAGGGCTCCACATACAGGGCTGCCCGGTTTTGGAAACCCTCCGGGCCTGTCGATCATCCCCGTCAGTGGCGCGCTTGCGCAAGTGAAAGAAAAATATTGTAATAATGCCATTTTTAATCTAGGCTATACAATTGATTTTTAAAAAACTGATTGATTCCTGGAGCCGTTTGTTCGTTATGTCGATTATTTATCACACGCGCGCTGCACACATACAGTGCCTTCAGGAAGTATTCATACCGCTTGACTTATTCCACATTTTCTTGTGTTACAGCCTGAATTCAAAATGGATTGCATTGATCCCCCCCCCCCCCAGATCTACACACAATACCCCATAATTACAAAAGTTAAAACATGTTTTTAGAAATGTTGGTCCACATTTTGCCCACATATTTTAGAATGTAAAAATAAATGTCAATGTATAATTCCATTGTGTAGGCCTATTAATGGTAATGCATATTTTGTTGCATACATTGAGGTTATTAAATATTTTTACCTATAGGCTATTACAACAATTAAATATAAAAATGTAGATCCTTGTCAGCACTTCATTGAGCTTCACGTTTCGTTTAACACTTTGTTTTTCTTTGAGTTTCTTCAATTCAATTCTTCATCAATTGCAACTAAGTGCTTGAAAAAGTCCTACTTTTTCAGGCTACTTGCTCAGCTTGCAAATGAAAGAAAATCACCTGTTACTGAAATTATGCACGGATCATTCACTTTCCTGTGAGATATGGACCCTGCCAGTATTTTTTTTTATTCCGGCCTGTAGCTTTCAGTTGGCACTGGCCCGGTGTGCCACTGGCAAATATATTTGAATGTCGAGCCCTGCTGTGTGCGGTACGAGTAGGCGCTATATGTCTACCACTTTGTGTAGCAATTAGCGATGCTAATGAAAATCACATGCTACTGTTCTTGTCTATTCATTTTCTGTATTGTTTCATGTTTTATGTGGACCCCAGGAAGCGTAGCTGCTGCTTTTGCAACGGCTAATGGCAATCCTAATAAAATACAAAATAATTGTCTTCGGGTAGATGGAAAGGTTATTTTGCACTTTATTTTAAAAGTCCAAATCAATTTAAAAACACAAGGGCATGCTAATTTAAGAGATGGCTAGTAATTATTAGCCTGGTTTTATGTGGAATGCAGGCCCATTATTGGACAGGCCAGGTTTTAATCAATTATTTCAAATGTAAATCATGCAACAGTCTAAGGCACTGCATCACAGTGCTAGAGGCGTCACTACAGACCCTGGTTCGATTCCAGGCTGTATCCCAACCGGCCGTGATTGGGAGTCCCATAGGGCGGCGCACAATTGGCCCAGCGTCGCCCGGGTTAGGGTTTGGCCGGCGTAGGCCGTCATTGTAAATAGGAATTTGTTCTTAACTGACTTGCCTAGTTAAAATGGTTAAATAAAATAGAAATTAGCTATTGAAACCATATTCAAACATTTGTAGCACCAGTGCCACTAGTGGAAAAAGTTAGTGTAGACTTAATTGCACATTTTATTAAACTTGACGCATTTGGCCATGTCCAACTTCAATTCATTGGCACAAAATGTGTCAGACCCCCAAAAAATGTGCTCTGGCTTGCATGGCACAGGTGGTGGCCTAAATTCACCCTAGTAGACTAGGCCTAATGTATATGCTAGTATACAAATGGTGGATTAATTAGCCCTAATCCACCTAGGAATGAACTTCTAATTTACACTCCAGTCTTCACTGTTCCCTTCTAGCGCAATTCACATCTCTACTGGCCTCTCCCTCTTCCATCCTCTCTGTATTCCTCTCATAGCTGTTGAACCAGTAGCCTAGCCCAATGCGTGTCCCAGAAGTAGCAATATAGCTTGGTAATTTATTTTGAGCAAGAAAAAAATAAAAATCTTTGCGATCACATTGGCTGGTGGTAAAAATGCAAGAAACGGGAATCCTCGTGTTCTCCCTAAACCCAAAGTTATAATGAAATATATAACATCAGAATGCCCAACGTTAGAATGTTTCCAATCAAATGTATGAATAAAGTTTATATTTTCCTATCAGTCTAATTTGCAAAAACATTGTGAATGGATGATAGCTGTGAGTGTTATCGAATCAGGATCAAATTAAAGAATGTTCATCTTTGAAGATTGCCGAAAGGCCAGTCTCTTTGGCAAATGGCAGGAGCGGAATGTAATAGTTGAACAAGGATGACAACCAGGCTACATTGGTACTGGGCTAGAACAAAAATGTAAGACAACCTCGTTGGTCCAACCATAAGGTGAACAGTATTAAAACTACTTAGGGCTGGGCCCCTTTTTTCTCCATTTCCTGTCTGAATGACGTGCCCAAAGTAAACTGCCTGTAGCTCAGGCCCTGAAGCCAGGATAAGCACATAATTAGTACAATTGGAAAGAAAACAAGAAGTTTGTAGAAATGTTAAAATAACTTAGGAGAATATAACACAATAGATACAGTTGAAGTCGGAGGTTTATATATACCTTAGCCAAACGCATTTAAAATCAGCGTTTCACAATTCCTGACATTTAATCCTAGTAAAGATTCCCTGTCTTAGGTCAGTTAGCATCACCACTTTATTTTAAGAATGTGAAATGTCTGAATAATAGTAGAGAGAATGATTTATTTCAGCTTTTATTTCTTTCATCACATTCCCAGTGGGTCAGAAGTTTAAATATACTAAATTAGTATTTGGTAGCATTGCCTTTAAATTGTTTAACTTGGGTCAAACGTTTCAGGTAGCCTTCCACAAGCTTCCCACAATAAGTTGGGTGAATTCTGGCCCATTCCTGACAGAGCTGGTGTAACTGAGCCAGGTTTGTAGGCATCCTTGCTTGCACATGCTTTTTCAGTTCTGCCCACAAATTTTCTATGGAATTGAGGTCAGGGCTTTGTGATGGCCACTTCAATACCTTGACTTTGTTGCCATTTTGCCACATCTTTGGAAGTATGCTTGGGGTCATTGTCCATTTGGAAAACTCTATTTGCGACCAAGCTTTAACTTCCTGACTGATGTCTTGAGATGTTGCTTCAATATATCCACATAATTTTCCTCCTTCAGGATGCCATCTATTTTGTGAAGTGCACCAGTTCCACCTGCAGCAAAGCACCCCACAACATGATGCTGCCACCCCTGTGCTTCACGGTTGGGATGGTGTTCTTCAGCTTGCAAGCATCCCCCTTTTCCTCCAAACATAACGATGGTCATTATGGCCAAACAGTTCTATTTTTGTTTCATCAGACCAGAGGACATTTCGCCAAAAAGTACAATCTTTGTCCCTATGTGCAGATGCAAACCGTAGTCTGGCTTTTTTATGGCGGTTTTGGAGCAGTGGCTTCCTCCTTGCTGAGCGGCCTTTCAGGTTATGTCAATATAGGACTCGTTTTACTGTGGATATATATACTTTTTACCGGTTTCCTCCAGCATCTTCACAAGGTCCTTTGCTGTTGTTCTGGGATTGATTTGCACTTTTCAGACAAAAGTGCATTCATCTCTAGGAGACAGAACGCATCTCCTTCCTGAGCAGTATAACGGCTGCGTGGTCCCATGGTGTTTATACTTGCAAACTATTGTTTGTACAGATGAACGCGGTACCTTCAGGCGTTTGGAAATTGCTCCCAAGGATGAACCAGACTTGAGGTCTACAGTTTTTCTCTGAGGTCTTGGCTGATTTTCCCATTATGTCACGCAAAGAGGCTTCTAAAGCCATGACATCATTTTCTGGAATTGTGTAAGGTGTTTAAAGACACAGTCAACTTGGTGTATGTAAACTTCTGACCAACTGGAATTGTGATACAGTGAATTATAAGTGAAATAATCTGTCTGTAAACAATTGTTGGAAAAATTACTTGCGTCATGCACAAAGTAGATGTCCTAACTGACTTGCCAAAACTATAGTTGTTAATTAACAATACATTTGTGGAGTGGTTGAAAAACAAGTTTTAATGACAACCTAAGTGTATGTAAACCTACGACTTCAACTGTATGGTAGGAGAAAATCCAAAGAAAAACCAACCAGAATTATTCTTTTCTGAGAGACCATCCTCTTAGAAATGCCATACTGAAAATTAGCTCCCTGGGTGCAATTCCTAAGGCTTCTACGGGGTGTCAGTCTATGTTCAAGGTTTCAGGCTTGTAACATTTTTAGTAGAAGGACACAGTCTTGGAAATTCATGTTTGCACGCGCCATGAAGACATTACGCACCTGCTAAAAATCGGTTTCCTATTGAACATACTTCTTTCCGAAATAAATATTAGTTTGATTACATTTTAGGGTATCTGAGGAGCAAATAGAAACGGATTTTGACTTGTTGAAACCAAATTTAGGGGTAGATTTTCAGATTCCTTTCTCTGCAAATTGAATGAGTGGATTACTCAAATCAATGGCGCCAACTAAACTGACTTTTTGGGATATAAAGAAGGATTTTATCTAACAAAACGACACTACATGTTATAGCTGGGACCCTTTGGAAGACAAATCAGAGGAAGATTTTCAAAAAGTAAGTGAATATTTAATCGTTATATGTGAATGTATGAAACCTGTGCCGGTGGAAAAATATTTTGATGTGGGGCGCCGTCCTCAAACAATCACATGGCAGGTTCTCTGTAATAGCTACTGTAAATCAGAAAGTGCAGTTAAAGTAACAAGAATTTAAGCTTTCAGCCGATATAAGACACTTTTATATGTACCTAAATGTTTAAAATCCATAATATTTATGATTATTTATTTGAATTGCGCACCCTCCAGTTTCAACGGAAGTTGTCCCACTAGCGGGACACCAATCCTGAATTAAGACGACTTGGTTGGTCCAACCATAAGGTGAACCCAATTGAGTGCTGATGTAATTTCCTGTCACAACTTGTGGACTTGTTTACGTGTTGCTGTGCGTTTTGTTGCTGGAAAAGTCCAGACCCACTCCAAAAGGCTTTCGGAGCCATCGACTTCGCCATCGATCTTAATGTTTTTCCTCATAGTCCTTGAGTATCGGACCACCATTTTATTATGTTCACAATCGCAACAAATAATCTGCTCAGACCCCAACCAAGGATCGTCAAAAGCCGTGCTATAAATTCTCGGACAACCAAAAGATTCCTAGATGCCCTTCCAGACTCCCTCCACCTACCCAAGGACGTCAGAGTACAACAATTAGTTGACCACCTAACTGAGGAACTTAATTTAACCTTGCATAATACCCTAGATGCAGTCGCACCCCTAAAAACTAAAAACATTTGTCATAAAAAACTAGCTCCCTGGTATACAGAAAATACACGAGCCCTGAAGCAAGCTTAGAGAAAATTGGAACGGAAATGACGCTACACCAAACTGGGAGTCTTCCGATTAGCTTGGAAAGACAGTACCGTACAGTCTCGAAGAGCCCTCACTGCTGCTCGATCATTCTATTTTTCCAACTTAATTGAGAATAAGAACAATCCAAAATGTATGTTTGATACTGTCGCAAAGCTAAGTAAAAAGCAGCATTCCCCGAGAGGATGGCTTTCACTTCAGCAGTGATAAACTTCTTTGACGAAAAGATCATGATCATTAGACAGCAAATTACAGACTTCTCTTTAAATCTGTGTATTCCTCCAAAGCTCAGTTGTCCTGAGTCTGGACAACACTGCCAGGACCTAGGATGAAGGGAGAGACTCAAGTTATTTTAATCCTATATCTCTTGACACATTCATGAAAATACTCATGGCCTCTAAAATTTCAAGTTGCATATTAGATCCTATTCCAACTAAACTACCGAAAGAGCTGCTTCCTGTGCTTGGCCCTCCTATGTTGAACATAAATGGCTCCCTATCCAGCGGATGTGTACCAAACTCACTAAAAGTGGAAGTAATAAAGCCTCTCTTGAAAAAGCCAAACCTTGACTCAGAAAATGCACAAAAAAACTAAAAATCGGCCTATATCAAATCTCCCATTCCTCTTAAAGATTTTAGAAAAAGCTGTTGCACCGCAACTCACTGCCTTCCTAAAGACAAACAATGTATATTAAACGTTTCAGTCTGGTATTAGACCCCATTATACCATTGAGACTGCACTCGAAAGTGGTAAATTACCTTTTAAAGGCGTCAAGGCTCTGCATCATTTTAATTACCAAGGCTCTGCATCTGTCCTCGTGCTCCTAGACCTTAGTGCTGCTTTTGACACAATCGATCACCACATTCTCTTGGAGAGATTGGAAACCCAAATTGGTCTACACGGACAAGTTCTGGCCTGGTTTAGATCTTATCTGTCGGAGAGATATCAGTGTCTCTGGATGGTTTATCTTCTGACAAATCAACTAAATGTCGGTGTTCCTCAAGGTTCCGTTTAAGGACCTCTATTGTTTCCACTATATATTTTACCTCTTGGTAATGTCATTCGGAAAAATAATGTTAACTTTCACTGCTATGCGGACGATACACAGCTGTACATTTCAATGAAACACGGTGAAGCCCCAAAATTGCCCTCCCTGGAAGCCTGTGTTTCAGACATAAGGAAGTAGATGGCGGCACATTTTGTTATTTTAAACTCGGACAAAACAGAGATGCTAGTTCTAGGTCCCAAGAAACAAAGGGTTCTTCTGTTGGATCTGACAATTAATCTTGATGGTTGTACAGTCATCTCAAATAAAACTGTAAAGGACCTCGGCGTTACTCTGGACCCTGATCTCTCTTTTGACGAACATATCAAGACTGTTTCAAGGACAGCTTTTTAAAATCTATGTAACATTGCAAAAATCTTAAAACTTTCTGTCCAAAAATGCAGAAACATTCACCCATGCTTTTGTCACTTCTAGATTACACTACTGCAATGCTCTACCTTCCAGCTACCTGGATAAAGCACTAAATAAACTTCAGTTAGTGCTAAACACGGCTTCTAGAATCTTGACTAAAACCAAAAAAATGTGATCATATTACTCCAGTGCTAGCCTCACTACACTGGCTTCCTGTTAAGGCTAAGGATGATTTCAAGGTTTTACTGCTAACCTACCAAGCATTACATGGGCTTGCGCCTAGCTATCTCTCTGATTTGGTCCTGACGTAATGCTCTATGGTCACAAGACGCAGGCCTCCTTATTGTCCCTGGAATTTCTAAGAAAACAGCTGGAGGCAGGGCTTTCTCCTATAGAGCTCCATTTTTATGGAATGGTCTGCCTATCCATGTCAGAGACGCAGACTCGGTCTCGACCTTTAAGTCTTTATTGAAGACTCATCTCTTCAGTAGGTCCTATGAGTGTAGTCTGGCCCAGGGATGTGAAGGTGAAATGAAAAGCACTAGAGTGACAAACCACCCTAGCTGTCTCTGCCTGGCCAGTTCCCCTCTCCCCACTGGGATTCTCTGCCTCTAACCCTATTACGGGGGCTGAGTCACTGGCTTACTGGTGGTCTTCCATGCAGTCCCTATCAGGGGTGCGTCACTTGAGTCTCTGACATGATCTTCCTGTCAGGGTTGGTGCCACCCTCTGGTTTATGCTGTGGAGGAAATCTTTGTGGGCTATACTCGGCCTTGCCTCTGGGTGGTAAGTTTGTGGTAGAAAATGTCTCTCTCTAGTGGTGTGGGGGCCGTGCTTTGGCAAAGTGCGTGGGGTTATATCCTGCTTGGTTGGCCACGTCCGGAGGTAGTCAGACGGGGCCACAGTGTCTGCCGATCCCTCCTGTCTCAGCCTCCAGTAATTATACTCCAATAGTTTGTGTCGGGGGATAGGGTCAGTCTGGAGTACTTCTCCGGTCTTATCCGGTGTCCTGTGAGAATTTAAGTAGACTCCCACTAATTCTCTCTCTCTCTCCTCTCGGAGGACCTGAGCCCTAGGACCATGCCTTGGGACTACCTGGCCTGATGACTCCTCGCTGTCCCCAGTCCACCTGGTCGTGCTGCTGCTCCAGTTTCAACTGTTCTGCCTGCGGCTATGAAACCCTGACCTGTTCACCGGACATGTTACCTTGTCTGGGACCTGCTGTTTTCGACTCTCTCTCCACCCTGTTTCTAACTCTGAATGATCGGCTATGAAAAGTCAACTGACATTTACTCCTGAGGTTACTCCTGTTGCATCCTTTACAACCACTGTGATTATTATCATCTGACCCTGCTGGTCATCTGTGAACGTTTGAACATTTTGGTCGAGTTCTGTTATAATCTCCACCCGGCACAGCCGGAAGAGGACTGGTCACCCCTCAGAGCCTGGTTACTCTCTAGGTTTCTTCCTAGGTAGTTTTTCCTAGCCACCGTGCTTCTACAGGTGCGTTGCTTGCTGTTTGGGGTTTTGGGCTGGTTTCTGTATAGCACTTTGTGACATCGACTGATGTAAAAAGGGCTTTATAAATACATTTGATTGATTACGACAACCTGGTTGGTCCAACCATAAGGTGAACAGTATTAAGACGACCTGGGTCGTCTAACCACAAGGTGAACAGTATCATAGAGCTCACCTCCTTGCTGCATGGTGGATGGAAGCACGTTCTCCCCAGCAGAGAGTGACACGAAGAACGAGAAGGGGATAATCCACAGACAGATGGTGAAGTACGCAAGGACCTTCAGGGATAGAAGAGGTAGAGGTGAGGAGAGAGGAGACGTGGAGGGTGAGGAGAGAGGAGACATGGAGGGTGAGGAGACATGGAGACATGGAGGGTGAGGAGACATGGAGACATGGAGGGTTAGGAGAGAGGAGACACATGGGTACAAGGCAAGACTATGATTTCTTCCTAACCAGGTACAACTCTGGGCCTTAGAGCTAACAACTAGGGCTGAGAGTTTTTCCTGGTCAGCTCCTAACTTCAGGTCCTAGGTAGTGTTATATTGACTGTTAGTATAATAACTTGGTTTCTTGATTGACTGGCCGACCAACTAATCAGAGCTTTCTATTTCATAGCAACCATCTTTCCCTTGGTGAGGTATAAGCCATCTCCCTTCCATTGTGTCATGTGCTAAGTGAATAAATGCATATGTACCCTGCAATACTTTGCTCATTGGAGCTCAGGAGTGATCAACACAGATTAGGCTTACCTTAGAGTGTGTGACCTAAGCTTACCTCTGAGAAGGGGTAATACTCTGCTGCAAAGTACTGGAAGGCCATGTAGTGGTTCAGCACCACCAATACTGTGAGAGAGAGAGACAGACAGAGAGAGAGCGAGAGCCAAATGTTTAAACTCCTGAACATGTATCAGATTGCGTGATCAGGTAAACACTACTGTCCCAGCATATTGTACATAGACGTCTAAACATAGAGATCCCCACTACACACTATCCCCACTACACACTGGTTTCTGCCTCTGCAGCTGCCGGTCTCTGATGCTCACCACAGGAGAGGATGAAGTTAGGTGAGCTCAGCAGGATGTAAGGGAAGGTCTGCAGGAGGCCAAAGTACACCAGGTTGGTGAAGAGACCACAGCCCATCATCAGCCATGGGAAGCCTTCAAACAGGTACAGCCCCGACAGCACGCCTGTGGAGAACTAGAGAGGATGCATGCACAGAGCAATGGTTAGCTGCTAGTTCTTCAAAACATCTGGACTGGGAGTCAAGCTTACAGGACATAAGGGCCAGGGGTTTTCCCTGATCACATGATCTTGAAAAACTCAGAACCTTATAGGCTATAACTAGGATTTGGAGTTTCTCCTGGTCAGGTAAAGTGGTGACCAGGAAAAACTCCTAGTCCCTATTAAATGAGGGAATGGAGGGAGAGAGATTGGGTGGTGAGAGAGCTCCGTTTCCATGACATTCTAAATACAAGAGCTACTAGAGGAAATAATTTGCATTGTGTTCGAATTGATATCAGTCAAGAGACACTACTCACCAGTATCATGTACTTTATTATTCGACTAGTGGCAACTGTGTATTCTTCTATTAGTTCTGCCAAATAATACAGGCCAGCAGCTGGGGGGGAGGAGAGACATGCTAATAAATAACAAGAACAAACCAAATGCATTACCAGCTTGTCCATAGACAGGTTGGTCGTTTAGCAACAAAACCGCCACTTGTGCCACTATGAGGTAAAACAGACAGGGTTGGTTTTCACAGGTAACATAAACTACATTAAGTCTCCAATGTTTATTGAAAACATAAATACATTTGCACAATGAGCACTTGTTGTCTCTCAAATACTTTGTTACATTTATTGGTTAGCTAGCTAGCAAATTTTTTGCCATCAGTAGAAACACCTCAAAACAAGACATGGTGTCAAGAACAAGATAAAACTAGATGAAATTGGACTCCTACAATTCCCCACATGGCAGCTTCGTGTCATGGTTGATAGCTATCTGACCGTTTAGAATCGCAACTCACGGACTTCTGCCCCATTTGAATAGTGCGCATTGTTTTGGTGACATTGTCAGCTAACCCGTCTATAGACTGCACTGTACTGTAACATACGAGAGATGAGATCAATTGAGGAATAACACACACAACACAAAATAACCCCTGAAAAACTGAAGGTAGCCTAGATAGAAGCAGACATTTACTAACATGCTTCCAGAAGAGGCTACTTGAGGCAACGACACTATAACAAGTCAAAATATTTAGGTCAAAGAGAAGCTGGTGACAGATACACCCCAGGCAAGCACACGGGAGAACACTGCATCTCATCACGCAAGGCAAGGCACTCCCCCACCATTCTACACACAGACCAGAGTTTTCCACTAGCGCCGGCTGTCGGCTGTACAGCTGGTTACACACTCATTTTCAGTCGGGTACTTTTTCCACTTAAATTAACTAAGTTACTTTTCAATTCTCATGTCAGAAAAAAAGTCTGCTGAGCCCTCCAGCTAGAATGAACGATATGCATCTTCAAGCGATCTATTGATTGAACAGGTGCCCGTCAGTCAAAGTGAGCAATGACTGGGAAACAGTGCTGGTTTGACAGTCTGCCGTCTGTCCCACCTCCCGGTACCTGGGTGTATGTGTTGTGTACGATGTGGTTGTAGTCAAATTCCTTCACACAGAGGGAGGGTAGCATGATGCTCCTCCATAATTCATGCGAGTCAATTTGCACGTCCCATATATTGTGGCAACGACGAGTCAAAATCCACTTAGCCTATTGTTTTCTGGCACATTGGAAGTGCTGGAGCATAGCCCCATTCATAGACCTTAACTCCTTTGGTGCATACTGACGATAGTATCTTCTGACAGGGGAAGATTTGTTAAGAGCCCCGACGATTGCACAAAAAATTTACACGCATCACTTGCGGTAATGTTTTGGAAAAATAAGGAACGTATTCATATCAGCAAGCAATCATTTTCAAAAGCCAAAAAGGTACATTGATACAGCTTTATAGGGTTAGTGTTCCCACATGGCCATATCTCCATGTTACAGCGCTCGTTTACAGAAGACAGACAGTAGACATAGGCCATCACCTGCGCCAATTAGCTATCTAGCGTGCTCCGAACACCTGTGTGTGAGCTGAGGAGGAAGCGCAGTTGGTCAGCTGGAGGCACACAGGATCTGTGCAAAACTGCTACAATAATTGTATATTTTATTTGAAAGATTATTTTTCACTGAAATGAAAGACAAAGGTCATATCAATATACGTTTCCAAAACCGTTTAGAGAGCGATAATTGACGTTAAAAACAGTGTCAATTGTAGTTTACACAGAGCCAAATGTGGGCGAATGTAATGGCTGAACACCCTACATAGGGCTCCCGAGTGGTGCAGCGTTCTAAGGCACTGCATCTCAGTGCAAGAGGCGTCGCTAGAGTCCCTGGTTCAAATCCAGGCTGTATCACATCCGGCCGTGATTGGGAGTCCCATAGGGCAGCGCACAATTTGGCCCAGCGTCATCCAGGTTTGGCAGTCATTGCCCAGTTAAATAAAGGTGAAATTAAAATAAAATAAAAATACATATAGAGATGGGTTTGAGAGAGCTAAGTCTTCATTTGATTGATGAACAGTAATTGTATTTATTTATTTAACCTTTAACTAGCAAAGTCAGTTAAGAACAAATTCTTATTTACAGAAGAGCAGCAAGCTTGACTAGTTTATAAATGGGGTGAACTGACTGAATAAAGTCAATGTCATATCCTTGCCATTCATAAATCATACAACGTAGTTATATGTCCATGGTATCACATCGGGACAAGTAAACTAAAGATCGAATTTGTATTTTCGATATGAAGTCTATCAGGACTTGCCAGACAGTGACGTTAAAAGTGAGTGACTCGTCAGCAGCCTACCGAATCGCAGAGGTAAGAAAGCCTTTCATTTGCTTCCCTAATTTGCATACTTGTAGGCTTTTTGGCAATTATCTGCAGATAAATTATGAAAACATTCAATGAAGATGGTGAATCGTCTTCACTGCAGGAACAATAGGTAGGCTAGTGGAGAGACAGCCTCACTCTGGTCCAAAACTTGATAAAAGAAAACAGACTGGAGTGTGGTGTCAGGAAAATAACCTCACACTCAACGTCAACAAAACTAAGGAGATGATTGTGGACTTCAGGAAACAGCAGAGGGAACACCCCCCTATCCACATCGATGGAACAGTAGTGGAGAGGGTAGCAAGTTTTAAGTTCCTCGGCATACACATCACAGACAAACTGAATTGGTCCACTCACACAGACAGCATTGTGAAGAAGGTGCAGCAGCGCCTCTTCAACCTCAGGAGGCTGAATAAATTCGGCTTGTCACCAAAAGCACTCACAAACTTCTACAGATGCACAATCGAGAGCATCCTGGCGGGCTGTATTACCGCCTGGTACGGCAACTGCTCCGCCCTCAACCGTAAGGCTCTCCAGAGGGTAGTGAGGTCTGCACAACGCATCACCGGGGGCAAACTACCTGCCCTCCAGGACACCTACACCACCCGATGTTACAGGAAGGCCATAAAGATCATCAAGGACATCAACCACCCGAGCCACTGCCTGTTCACCCCGCTATCATCCAGAAGGCGAGGTCAGTACAGGTGCATCAAAGCTGGGACCGAGAGACTGAAAAACAGCTTCTATCTCAAGGCCATCAGACTGTTAAACAGCCACCACTAACATTGAGTGGCTGCTGCCAACACACTGACACTGACTCAACTCCAGCCACTTTAATAATGGGAATTGATGGGAAATGATGTAAATATATCACTAGCCACTTTAAACAATGCTACCTTATATAATGTTACTTACCCTACATTATTCATCTCATATGCATACGTATATACTGTACTCTATATCATCGACTGTATCCTTATGTAATACATGTATCACTAGCCACTTTAACTATGCCACTTTGTTTACATACTCATCTCATATGTATATACTGTACTCGATACCATCTACTGTATCTTGCCTATGCTGCTCTGTACCATCACTCATTCATATATCCTTATGTACATATTCTTTATCCCCTTACACTGTGTACAAGACAGTAGTTTTGGAATTGTTAGTTAGATTACTTGTTGGTTATTACTGCATTGTCGGAACTAGAAGCACAAGCATTTCGCTACACTCGCATTAACATCTGCTAACCATGTGTATGTGACAAATAAAATTTGATTTGATTTGATAAAAGAAAACAGACTGAATTGTTTTAAAAGCTAATGATACTGATATGGTATTTTCAAAGATATGGATCTAGGTCTACTGATTTAATCAAAGTGTTGACAATGGAGTGGTCAAATGCTGCTTTCTGTGTAGCAAAGCCCATGTTATAACCTGCTTCATTCTTCAATCTGAGAAAATGCCTCTTAAAAGGAAGCTTGAAGCCTTAAACTAATATCTTGTGTTTCACCGAGTCATGGCTGAACAACCACATGAATAAAATACAGCTGGCTGGCTATACACTGTATCGACAGGATAGAACAGTAGCCTCTGGTAAGACAAGGGGTGCCGGACTATGTATATTTGTAAACAACAACTGGTGCACGATATCAAAGGAAGTCTCGAGGAAGTCTCGAGAGATTTCATATATATTCTTCGTAGCCGCCTATTTACCACCACAAACCAATGCTGGCACTAAGGCGGCACTCAATGAGCTATATATACGGCCATAAACAAACAGGAAAACGCTCATCAAGAGGCGGCGCTCCTAGTGGCAGGGGACTTAAATGCAGGGAAACTTAAATCTGTTTTACCTCATTTCTACCAGCATGTAAATGTGCAACCAGAGGGGAAAAACTCCAGACCACCTTTACTCCACACACAAAGAAGCAAGCATACAAAGCTCTCCTTCCATTTGGAAAATCTGACCATAATTCTATACTCCTGATTCCTGCTTACATGCAAAAACTAAAGCAGGAAGCACCCGTGACTGTCAATAAAAAAAAGTGGTCAGATGAAGAAGATGCTAAGCTACTGGACTGTTTTGCTAGCACAAACTGCAATATGTTCCAGGGTTCTTCTGATGGCATTGAGGAGGACACCACATCAGCCATTGGCTTCCTCAATAAGTGCATCAAAGACATCGTCCCCACAGTGACTGTACGTACATGCCCCAACCAGAAGCCAAGGATTACAGGCAACGTCCGCATTGAGCTAAAAGAGTAGACCTAACACTTAAGGCTCGGGACACTAACCTGGAAGCTTATAAGAAATCCTGCTACGCCCTCTGACAAACTATCAAACAGGCAAAGCATCAATACAGGACTAAGGTGGAATCATACTACACCGGCTCAGACGCTCGTTGGATGTGGCAGGGCTTGCAAACTATTACAGACTACAACGGAAAACACAACCGAGAGCTGCCCAGTGACCCGAACCTACCAGACAAGCTCATTTACTTCTAGGCTCGCTTCAATCTAAGTAACACTGAAACATGCATGAGAGCACCAGCTGTTCCGGATGACTGTGTGATCACGCTCTCCGCAGCCGATGTGAGTAAGATCTTTAAACAGGTCAACATTCACAAGGCCCACAGGCCAGATGGATTACCAGGACATGTACTCCGAGCATGCGCTGACCAACTGGCAAGTGCCTTCACTGACATTTTTAACCTATCCCTGTCTGAGTCTGTAATACCATCATGTTTCAAGCAGACCACCATAGTCCCTGTGCCCAAGAACACTAAGATAACCTGCCGAAATGACTACCGACCCGTAACACTCACGTCTGTAGCCATGAAGTGATTTGAAAGGCTGGTCATGGCCCACAACACCATTATCGTAGAAACTCCAATTTGCATACCGCTCCAACAGATCCACAGATGATGCAATCTCTATTGCACTCCACACTGCCCTTTCCTACCTGGAAAAAAGGCACACCTATGTGAGAATGCTATTCATTGACTACAGCTCAGTGTTCAACACCATTGTGTCCTCAAAGCTCATCACTATGCTAAGGACCCTGGGACTAAACACCTCTCTCTGCAACTGGATCCTGGACTTTCAGACGGGCCGCCCCCAGGTGGTACGGGTAGGTAATAACACATCCGCCATGCTGATCCTCAACACTGATCCTCAACAGTCCCCTCCTGTACTCCCTGTTCACTCATGATTACATGGGCAGGCACGACTCCAACATCATCATTAAGTTTGCTGATGACACAACAGTGGAAGGCCTGATTACAGACAACGATGAGAATGACCGCCTCCCGGGTGGCGCAGTGGTTAAGGGCGCTGTACTGCAGCGCCAGCTGTGCCATCAGAGACTCTGGGTTCGCGCCCAGGCTCTGTCGTAACCGGCTGCGACCGGGAGGTCCGTGGGGCGACGCACAATTGGCCTAGCGTCGTCCGGGTAAGGGAGGGGTTGGCCGGTAGGGATGTCCTTGTCTCATCGCGCACCAGCGACTCCTGTGGCGGGCCGGGCGCAGTGCGCGCTAACCAAGGTTGCCAGGTGCACGGTGTTTCCTCCGACACATTGGTGCGGCTGGCTTCCGGGTTGGATGCGCGCTGTGTTAAAAAGCAGTGCGGCTTGGTTGGGTTGTGTATCGGAGGACGCATGACTTTCAACCTTCGTCTCTCCCGAGCCCGTGCGGGAGTTGTAGCGATGAGACAAGATAGTAGCTACTAAAACAATTGGATACCACGAAATTGGGGAGAAAAAGGGATAAAATTCAACAACAAAAAATACAAATAAAGGAGAATGACCTCCTCCCTATAGACCGAGACCTGGCCATGTAGTAATAGGACAACAACCTCTCCCTCAACGTGATCAAGAGAAAGGAGATGATTGTGGACGACAGGAAAAGGATGACAGAGCACGCACCCATTCTGATCGACAGGGCTGTGGAGCAGGTTGAGAGCTTCAAGTTCCTTGGTGTCCACATCACCAACAAAGTATCATGGTCAAAGCACACCAAGACAGTCTTGAAAAGGGCACGACAAAACCTATTCCCCCTCTGGAGACTGAAAAGATTTGGCATGGGTCCACAGAAGGTTCTACAGCTGCACCATCGAGAGCATGACTGGTTGCATCACTGCCTGGTATGGCAACTGCTCGGCCTCCTGTAGCAAGGCACTACAGAGGGCAGTACATCACTGGGGCCAAGCTTACTGCCATCCAGAACCTCCATACCAGGCGGTCAGAGGAAGGTCCCAAAAATTGCCAGACTCCAGCCAACCTAGTCATAGACTGTTCTCTCTACAACCGCACAGCAAGTGGTACCGGAGCGCTAAGTCTGGGTCCAAGAGGCTTCTCAACGGCTTCTACACCAAGCCATAAAACTCCTGAACAGCTAATCAATGGCTACCCAGACTATTTGCCTGGACTTATTTCCTATTTTTTACTTAACACGTATTTTTCTTCAAAACTGCATTGTTGGTTAAGGGCTTGTAGTAAGTAAGCATTTCACTAAGATCTACATCCGTTGTATTCAGCACATGTGACAAACAAGATTTGATTTTCATTTCCCTTTGCTAATTTGAGCTGTTCTTGCCATAATATGAACTTGGTATTTTACCAAATAGGGCTATCTTCTGTATTCCAACCCTACCGTGTCACAACACAATTGATTGTCTCAAACGCATTACGAAGGAAAGAAATTCCACAAATTAACTTTTAAGGCACACCTGTTAACTGAAATGCATTCCAGGTAACTACCTCATGAAGCTGGTTGAGAGAATGCCAAGAGTGTGCCAAAAGTGTGGTTACTACATGATTCCATGTGTTATTTGATCGTTTTGTTCTTTTGACTGGTAGTGTATTCTTTCAAGATAATTTGGGCTATTTATTTCATTTCAGTTAATAAAATACATCATTTGAAGAACAAACAATTGTATCTATTCATATCTTGCAGTAAAATGATTTTATCTCAAGAGAAGACAGGTTAAATGTTTTATTTTTTTTAAAGTTGAATGTTCCCTTTCTGAATTCATACATTTTCAGTAATTTAGATTGGACAAACGTGTTCTGGTATTGTGTTACAATCTGGGAGGTAAATACTCAAAGTATTCAATAATTTTGCTGTGGATTTCAGATGGAACGAAGACATTATTAGAATGTACCAGAGACCACCAAAAAAAGAGCATTACATCCACATGGACTATCTTAATTTATTAGTTATTAGTAAATATGCTGATGAGTTGCTAAATAGACACTGTCATAATGCACATTAACTGTCAAACATGATTGGATTTTAGGAGATATTTTTTATGCCTATGTAACAAAACAAGGTTCACTGACTATCACTTTGAAACTAGTATTATCATCTAAGCTTACAGACACACATTTATGTAGCGCTGGGGGAAAAAATAATGTATAAAGCCATCTGCAAAGCTAAGCCTAATAGCCTATTAGACTTTAAGGGTATAAACCAGGCATCTCCCATAGCTTATTGTACAGTAGTTTATAACTTATTTGGTGGAGATTTAGGCAGCATGTTTTTTTTTATTGAGTAGATAAATCATTGATGACTCGGCCCAAGACGCAATGGAATGTTGCAACCCATCCTCCACAGGTACGCATGCTCGAGCTGGCAGAGGTTAAACGTTGCCAGGTGAGATGACATCATGACTTTCTGAAAGTGCCAACGTGGACAGGGCAACAGTTGCGTGCTAGATAGTCCTCTCCAGCTATTGATTTTCTGTAAAGTTCATTGGCTATACAGTAACGGTACAGTACTTTTGTAAACAGTGGTAAAAGATAGTTAGCTAATACAATTAGCCACTTGCATAACAACAACATGGGCCACTAGCACTAGTTTGTTTTACATGGCCCAGTGCCCCAGGTCGGCGGAGTTTCAAATTGTAGACTATTCCAATAGTCTCCACCCGCCCGGAGCACCGGCCCTTGCAAAACGAACTGGCCCAATGACAATGTACAGGTGTTAGCTATTTCGGTAGCAAGCTAACAATAGCTAGTTAGCTTTGTCACAAGTTGCAGGGTGGATGAAAAGGTTGAGGCAAGACAAGATGAGTGGTTAACGTTACATAGGCAACGACTTGGGCTAGTTTAATGTCAAATGATTGGTTACTAACGTTTCACGTGAAATGTATTAGTCGATTCGCTTAAACTCTCTTGAACATGAACCATAGCTAACATTAGCTAGTTACCTGATTGAGTTGGCTTTTAGCTCGATAGCAAACTAGCTATGGGAATTTGCCACACTGTGCATTGCTAACTACAAGGTTAATGTTATCCTAGCAAGTCAGTTGAATAAATTTTCTTCCGCTACATTGTCGATTGTTTGTCATTCCGAGCCGAGGTCAAAGTGACAGGTATCAATACAAGGCGAGTGGGAAAATAAAGGCAATGTGGCGAAGCTAACAACTTCCACATGCAACGTTACAAGTAAACTCACCAATTGCTAGTGTGACGAAAGATATTTGTATCACCAACGACAGCCAACTTAGTAAATAAATAAACCACATCTCGTTTCATGTAAAATAAAACACATACATATGAAAAAACAAAAGTGACAGTGAGTGCTACGCTTGGAAATAATTTAGCTAACTGATGGATGGTCAGTTCCACCCCTCAAGGATCCAGTGTGCCGCTGAGGGTACAGCGCCAGTTCTGTTCGGAGGTGGAATTGCAGCAACTTTTTGTGCCGCTATGCTTCCCACAGAGAGGGACTGAGATAAATTAATCAAATACATTATAAGAAGTGAATGTGCTGCAATTACCTGTTGGTTTTCCATGCATGCTGTAATTTATGAAATAATAGTAGTGAGACAATAGAAATATAGTAGAATAGGCTATTTTATTTCAGTTAATTTCATCACACACACCTACACAAAGGGGGGTAGCAGCATTTGTTTTTAAACCAACACCTTTAAAACATTTATGCTGAAAGTGAAAAGCAGACCAAGTAGCTAAATTAAATAAATAATGAGTGAACTGCACACAGCAGACACTAAAATGGTGTCAGAGTTGAAGTGTGACAGTTATCCCATTCAGTGCTTTTAACAAAAAGCAGGGGGGTGGAGGTGTGAACTCAAAAGGTGCCATGCATCCAGCCTCCATTTCAGACGGTTTCAAAAGCTGGAGGACCGTTAAAATCACCTGTGCGCTCTTAGCTCGACAACACCTTAGCAACCCAAGTATATAAAGTTCCTCTGTTGTGTGAGCTAACTAAGGGGCTTGATGTCCAGCTATAAGGAAGTCCAGAATAAGAGAAGGTATTTCCACACTTTCACTGTTTTTTTCAGTCCAGGAATTGGTGGGGGGGGGGGGGGGGGCAGTCAGATATGCTAAGCTTCGCTTCATCTCTTCTCCGGCCTGGGTCTGGCCACAATACTTCGTCTACATCACAAGACACGTTTTCTCTTGACCAAACATCGAGGGAAGTATCTCCTAGCATGGCGTATCCAACCTTGGCAGAGGCAACCTCTATGTCCCCACATGCGTCCTTCATTTCCTGGAGAAGCGGCATGCGGGCATAGGGTAGGTACAAAACTACAAATTGTGGATGGGTGGCAAACCAGTTTTGGACCAGAACAGCCCGGTGAAAACTAACATTGTCACATAAAACCACAAATCTAGCAGGCATCTGATCTGGATCAGGGACAAGCATTGTGTAAATTGCATCCAGAAAAGTGAGCATATGGCTGGTGTTGTTCGGACCCAGTGTGGCATTGTGATGGAGGACCCCGTTTTGAGTGATGGCAGCACACATATATTATATATGTTATATTACCCCCACGCTGTCCAGGGACATTGGTAATTGCCCTCTGTCCTATTACATTTCTTCCGCGGCGCCTGGTTTTGGTGAGGTTGAAGCCAACCTCATCCACATAAATAAATTCATGGCGAATTACATGAGCATCCAGCTCCAATACTCTCTGTAACAGACAAAATGACATACAGATGAGTAAATATGGTATGTCTGAAATACTGGAAGTAGTGTTGCATACATACCTCTACAAAGTCATGTTGCATATTCTTGACTCTGTCAGAGTTTCTCTCAAATGGCACCTTGTAAAGTTGTTTCATCGTCACTCGGTGCCGTTGGAGGATGCGTTGTATGGTCGACAGGCTTACAGCATTGATGTTGTTAAATATGGTGTCATTATTCAAGATATGCTCTCGTCTCTCGAATCCTAATTGCATTGTTGGCCAAAACCATATTTATAATTGCAGTCTCTTGTACATCTGTAAACAAGCATCCTCGTCCTCCATGATGTCTTTGCCTTTCCACTCTGTACAGAATGTGTGTGTGTATGTGTTCAGCATAGGAACTGTAAACAATGTACAAAAAAAAGGTAGTACAGCATGATAACCAACCTCATTCAAAATGTTTATGCAATACTATGCAGTCATACGTATTTTACAGTACATTACTGTAATGCTAAAATAGTCATTAGATAGTTGCATACCTGTTCTCATTTCTGAAGGTTCGAATTATGGACGCCACTGTAAATCGACTCAAGTTGGGCTGGACTCTCAGTCCAGCCTCTCTCATGGTCAAACCGTGGTTGATCACATGATCAACAAGTGTTGCCCTAATCTCATCAGAGATGGCTCTCCTTCCTTATCTTCTTTGCCCTTGCCCTTGCCCTTGCCCTTGTCCTTGTCCTTGTCCTCGCCCTCTTCCTCTTCTTCCTCCTACTCCTCCTCTTGCTCTCTGTCCATTGTTGGCATTCATTGTTCAAAACAGGTAATCTGACCTTTGACCTATTTATAGGCTTATACTACAGTAAAGCAGTGATTGGTTAGTGATCAGTTGAGCTATTAGTGTTTGCACATGTGAGGAGTGTGTGTGTGACCTGGTGAATAAGTGTAGCATTTTGATTGGTTGTGTTTGGAAAAGGAAAGCAAGTCACTTCCTGTTAGATTTTTGTGTTTTAGGTAGAGAATTGTGTGTAGTGTTTTGAAAAAGTGTTTTATGCAATTGACAACTGAGTCAAAGGCTGAGAAATAGCTTATGGTTTTGGATATTTGGTGTGTAGTTTTGCACTTTGAGTGAGAGGTTTCAAAAATCGTGTGACATGAAAAGATTTTGTGTGTAAGCAGTTGGAAAAAACTGTAAAAGAAACAGTACAAATAATTTGGTGATGGTATGTGTAGTTTTCATTCACCGGTACAGTGCCTCCAGAAAGTATTAACACCCTTTGACTTTTTCCACATTTTGTTGTCTTATAGGGTGACCTAAAAAAATGTATTAAATTGCAATTTTGTTTCACTGATCTACACATAATATCCCATAATGTTAAAGTATCTTTTTTTTCCCAGAATTTTTTTGGGGAAAATAATGAAAAATTAAAAGTCTTGAGTCAAGAATTCAACTCCTTCGTTAAGGCAAGCCTAAATACTATAAGAACAGGAGTACACATTTCCTTAAAAAGTCACATAAGTGCAATAATAGTGGTTAACATGATTTTTGAATGACTACCTCATCTCTGTACCCCACACATACAAATATCTGTAAGGTGTCTCAGATGAGAAGTGCATTTCAAGCACAGATTCAACCACAAAGACCAGGGAGGTTTTCGAATGCCTCGCAAAGAAGGGCATCTATTGGTAGCAGACACTGAAAATCCCTTTAGGCATAGTGAAGTTATCAATTCCCCTTATATGGTATATCAATGCACCCAGTCACTACTAAGATACAGGTGTCCTTTCTAACTCAGTTGCCAGAGAGGAAAGAAGCCTGTACAGAATAAAAAATATGCATTCTGTTTGCAATCAGGGTGGTGGCTGCATCATGTTATGAGTATGTCTGTCATTGGCAAGGACTAGGGAGTTATTTAGGATAAAAAGAAATGGACTAAAGCTAAGCACAGGCAAAATCCTAGAGGATTACATGGTTTAGTCTGCTTTCCAACAGACACAGAGTCAAATGCACCTTTCAGCAGAACAATAACTTAAAACACAAAGCCAAATATACACTGAGTTGCTTACCAAGATGACATTGAATGTTTCTGAGTGGCCTAGTTACAGTTTGAACATAAATCAGCTTGTACATGGCAAGACTTGGAAATGGCTGTCTAGCAATGATCAACAACGATCTTGACAGAGCTTGAATAATTTTTAACTGGATTGACATGGGACCGCGAAAAAGGTGGCAGCGCTTTATAGAGCACCTAATACCTGCATGAACAGTACCAGTCAAAAGTTTGGACACACCTACCCATTCCAGGGTTTCTCATTATTTTTACTATTTTCTACATTGTAGAATATTAGTGAAGACATCAAAACTATGAAATATGGAATCATGTAGTAACCAAAAAAGTGTTAAACAAATCAAAATATATTTTATATTTGAGGTACTTCAAAGTAGCCACCCTTTGCCTTGATAAAAAAATAAAGAAAAGCCATTGAAAGAGTAGGTGTGTCCAAACTTTTGACTGGTACTGTAAATATTGAAATTCAACGGCATACACTTAAATGTTTGTCTTAATATATTGACTTGAAGTACAGTTTAATATAAGGATCATTCCCATTTTGAAACATCTCGCTAAAGTGGCGTTATTGGAATGTCGACACGCGGTAAAAACGTGTTCAAGTCTTACACAAGGTATTCACATCAACTAGCAAATAAACACCAAGTCCTCCCGACCCCCCCGACCAACTGGCAATGAAGAGGAAGAAGTTTGCAATGGCGAAAAAACAACTACACAAGAAGAACGTCAGGCACACACTGGCATTCCCGGCGACCCTGCTCTTTACTTGGAAGGGAAAGAGAATTCTTGCGAGAGCAAGGTGTTTAGCCTAAATAAAGAAGACGGGACAAGGTAAAATACATGTTGAATTGTGTGCCGTTTACAATACAAATGAAGGTAGCCAATGTGTTTGTGGGACCTTGGGGGATTCGCCAATTTAGCCTTTTGAGCGCTACACAGACCATAAGGATTTTTTAGTTGAGACTGTAACTTATCTTCTGCAGCATCAAAGACAGTTCTGTGATAATTGACTCATCGAGAAGCAACGTTACATTCCTAGTTGCTTTGTTTTATTTTGGGGTTGGTTTTCTATGTTTATTTACACTGTTTCATTGTACAGCAGGAGCATATATTGTGAAATGTTATAATGATGTTCATTAGAGTTGCCACGTGTTAAATGGGACACTTCACGCTCACAGGCTATAACTACTCAGGGACTATAACCACTCACAGGCTATAATCACTATGAGCAAATATGGCTAATGGTTATGTTAACATCATCTCTTGGAACATAAATGGTTGTGGTAACCAAGTGAAGTGTATTTTTGGGGGGATATATTTAAGGCGGATATTGTGTTCATACAGGAGTTACATTTAACAGATACAGAGGCACTGGAATTTAGAGGAGGCTGGGTTGCAGAAGTTTATCATAGCTCATTTAATTCCAAACAAAATGGGGGGATAATTCTGACAAGCAAAATACTTAATTTTGTAATGTTGAAGCAACACTGATGAGCTTTGGCAGGTTTATCTGCATGGAGGCTCTTATAAATGGGATTAAGGTAGTGTTACGCAACATATATCCTCCCAACAAGGAGGACCCTGATTTGTTTTTCATGAGGTCAACATTAAACTGGGAAATACGGAAGGTCATGGACAATATGATAGAAGTACATTTACAGGTAACTCCACACGAAAGGATAGATTTGCAATAGCAGAAGATATGGGCCTTACAGACATATGGAGATGAGTCCATCCAGATGATAGAGAATATACGTTTTTCTCCCACTGTCATAAGACACACTCTAGAATAGATTTATATTTTATCTAATTTCATTGTTAATAATGTGATTGATTGCAAGATTAGACCCATCACCCCCACAGATCATGCTATAGTAGTTACATATTGATATTAACTGTGAGGAAGGGTAGATTCAGATTCAACACCATGCTATTCAAGATGAGATTTTTAGCCAATCACTTGCAGATGATCTTAGATACTATTTTTGAAATTAACATAGGCTCAACTGAAAGGATTTCCACAGTATGGGGAACCTCTAAAGCATACAGTGTATTTGGAAAGTATTCAGACCCCTTGACTTTTCCCCACATTTTGTTATGTTACAGCCTTATTTTAAAATGGATTAAATAAACAATTTTCCTCATCAATCTACACACAATACTCCATAATGACAATGTGAAAACAGGTTTTAGAAATGTTTGCCAATTTAGACAAAATAAAAACAGAAATATTACATTTACATAAGTATTCAGACCCTTTGCTATGAGACTCAAAATTGAGCTCATGTGCATCCTGTTTCCATCGATTATCCTTGAGATATTTCTACAACTTGATTGGAGTCCACCTCTGGTAAATTCAATTGATTGGACATTATTTGGAAAGGCACACACACAAGGTCCCACAGTTGACAGTGCATGTCAGAGCAAAAACCAAGCCATGAGGTCGAAGGAATTGTCTGTAGAGCGCCGAGACAGGATTGTGTCGATGCAAAGATCTGGGGAAGTCTACCAAAAAAAAGGTCCCCAAGAACACAGTGGCATCCATCATTCTTAAAAGGAAGAAGTTTGGAACCACCAAGACTCTTCCTAGAGCTGGCCGCCCGGCCAAACTAAGCAATCGGGGGAGAAGGGGCTTTGTCAGGGAGGTGGCCAAGAGCCCAATGGTACCTCTGACAGAGCTTCAGAGTTCCTCCGTGGAGATGGGAGAACCTTCCAGAAGAACAACTATCACTGCAGCACTCCACCAAACAGGCCTTTTTGGTAAAGTGGCCAGATGGAAGCCACTAGTAAAAGGCACATGAGAGCCCACTTGGAGTTTGCCAAAAAGCACCTAAAGGACTCTCAGACCATGAGAAACAAGATTCTCTGGCCTGATGAAACCAAGATTGAACTCTTTGGCCTGAATGCCAAGCGTCACGTCTGGAGGAAACCTGGCACCATCCCTACGGTGAAGCATGGTGGTGGCAGCGTCAAGGTGTGGGAGGGAAGGGAAAAATGGGGAAAAATGGGAAAAATGAATGGAGCAAAGAACAGAGAGATCCTTGATGAAAACCTGCTCCAGAGCACTTAGGACCTCAGACTGGGGCGAAGGTTCACCTTCCAACAGGACAACGACCCTAAGCACACAGCCAAGACACGTCTCTGAATGTCCTTGAATGGCCCAGCCAGAGCCCGGACTTGAACCTGATCAAACTACTCTGGAGAGACCTGAAAATAGCTGTGCAGCGACGCTCCCTATCCAACCTGATAGAGCTGGAGGATCTGCAGAGAAGAATGGGATAAACTCCCCAAATACATGTGTGCCAAGCTTGTAGTGTCATACCCAAGAAGACTCGAGGCTGTAATCGCTGCCAAAGGTGCTTCAACAAAGTAATGATTTAAAGGTTTGAATACTTATGTAAATGTGATAATTCAGGGTTTTTTAAATTATACATTTGAAAAAAATTATAACCTGTTTTTGCTTTGTCATTATGAGTTGTTGTGTGTCGATTGATAATGGAAAAAAAAACATTTAAGCCAGAATAAGGCTATAACGTAGTAAAATGTGGAAAAAGTGAAAGGGTCTGAATACTTTCCGAATGCACTGTATATTAGAGGGGAAATAATAGCACATACGTCTAAAAAGAAGAGAGAAGGGACTGAAGCAGTAAAAAGGTTAGAAACTGAGATATATGTCTTGGAAAGGGATTTGGCAAGACATTTCACAGACAGCACATTTCAAACTTCCAACAAGCTGAAATGTCTTTTGCATGAAATGTATAACAAAAAGGCAGAATTTGCACTGTTTAGGCTTAGAAACCGTTTTTATAAGGGAGGTGAGAAGACAGACAGGCTACAATCAAGACAACAAAAAATACAGAACACTTCTAACTTAATCCCAACGATTAAGAAGGGTGACAAAATCAGGAAGATGGAGCCGGAGGAGATGGCCGCCGTTTTACGGTCTCCTAACCAATTGTGCTATTATGTGTTGTTTTTCGCGATATTTGTAAATTATTTTGTACATAATGTTTCTGCAACCGTATCTTACGGCAGAAAAGAGCTTCTGGATATCAGGACAGAGATCACTCACCTCGGATTAGACAAAGAGCTTCTGGATATCAGGACAGCGATCACTCACCTCGGATTAGACAAAGAGCTTCTAGATATCAGGACAGCGATCACTCACCTCAGATTAGACAAAGAGCTTCTAGATATCAGGACAGTGATCACTCACCTCGGATTAGACAAAGAGCTTCTGGATATCAGGACAGAGATCACTCACCTCGGACTAGACAAAGAGCTTCTGGATATCAGGACAGCGATCACTCACCTCGGATTAGACAAAGAGCTTCTAGATATCAGGACAGCGATCACTCACCTCGGATTAGACAAAGAGCTTCTGGATATCAGGACAGCGATCACTCACCTCGGATTAGACAAAGAGCTTCTGGATATCAGGACAGAGATCACTACCTCGGATTAGACAAAGAGCTTCTGGATATCAGGACAGCGATCATTCACCTCGGATTAGACAAAGAGCTTCTAGATATCAGGACAGCGATCACTCACCTCGGATTAGACAAAGAGCTTCTGGATATCAGGACAGCGATCATTCACCTCGGATTAGACAAAGAGCTTCTGGATATCAGGACAGCGATCACTCACCTCGGATTAGACAAAGATTTCTTCAACAACAACAGCAGCAAGCAGGACTCACACGATATTCTCCAAACAACCCACAGGGCAGACATCCCAATTATTTGCAAGAGGAAGCGACGCAGAGGATGAAGAGCCGGATGCCTCGTCCGGACCCGCAGAAGACAACTAGGAAAGCTGCCATTACCGTCAATATTACTCGCCAACGTGCAATCATTGGACAATAAACTAAACGAGGTACGATCACGAATATCCTACCAACAGGGCATAAAAAAATGTAATATCTTATGTTTCATGGAATCATGGCTGAATGTCGACATGGATATTCAGCTAGCAGGATACACGCTGCACCGGCAGGATAGAACAGCACATAACGAGACGAGGCGGGGCGGTCTGTGCATATTTGTAAACAACAGCTGGTGCACGAAAGTCTCTAGATTTTGCTCGCCTGAAGTTGAGTATATAGTGATAAACTGCAGGCCACACTACTTGTCTAGAGAGTTCTCAGCTATACTTTTCGTGGCTGTTTATTTACCACCACAGGCAGGTGCTGGCACTAAGACCGCACTCAGTCAGCTGTATAAGGAAATAAGCAAACGGGAAACCACTCACCCAAAGGCGGCGTTCCTAGTGGCCGGAGACTTCAATGCAGGGAAACTTAAATCAGTTCTACCAAATCTCTATCAACATGTTAAATGTGCAACCAGAGGGAAAAAATTCTAGATCACCTGTACTCCACACACAAAGCTCTTCCTCGCCCTCCATTTGGTAAATCCGACCACAACTCTATCCTCCTGATTCTTGCTTACAAGCAAAAATTAAAGCAGGAAGCATCAGTATAAAAAGCACCAGCACCAGTATAAAAAAATGGTCAGATGAAGCAGATGCTAAACTACAGGACTGTTTTGCTATCACAGACTGGAACATGTTACGGGATTCTTCCGATGACATTGAGGAATACACCACATCAGTCACTGGCTTCATCAATAAGTGCATTGATCCCCACAGTGACTGTATGTACATACCCCAACCAGAAGCCATGGATTACAGGCAACATTCGCACTGAGCTAAAGGGTAGAGCTGCCACTTTCAAGATGCGGGACTCTAACCCGGAAGCTTACAAGAAATCCCACTATGCCCTGCGATGAACCATCAAACAGGCAAAGCATCAATACAGGGCTAAGATTGAATCATAATACACCGGCTCCGATGCTCGTCGGATGTGGCAGGGCTTGCAAACTATTACAGACTACAAAGGGAAGCAGATCCGTGAGCTGCCCAGTGACAAGAGCCTACCGGACGAGATAATTTCACTTCTATGCTCGCTTCGAGGCAAGCAACCCTAAGGCACGCATGAGAGCACGCAGCATCAGCTGTTCCGGACGACTGTGTGATCACGCTCTCTGTAGCGAACGTGAGTAAGACCTTTAAACAGGTCAACATACACAAGGCTGCAGGGCCAGACGGATTACCAGGACGTGTGCTCCGGGCATGTGCTGACCAACTGGCAGGTGTCTTCACTGACATTTTCAACATGTTCCTGATTGAGTCTGTAATACCAACATGCTTCAAGCAGACCACCATAGTCCCTGTGCCCAAGAACACAAAGGCAACCTGCCTAAATGACTACAGACCCGTAGCACTCACGTCCGTAACTATGAAGTGCTTTGAAAGGCTGGTAATGGCTCATATCAACACCATTATCCCAGAAACCCTAGACCCACTCCAATTTGCATACCGCCCAAACAGATCCACAGATGATGCAATCTCTATTGCACTCCACACTGCCCTTTCCCACCTGGACAAAAGGAACACCTATGTGAGAATGCTGTTCATTGACTACAGCTCAGCGTTCAACACCATAGTACCCTCAAAGCTCATCTACAAGCTAAGTGTCCTGGGACTAAACAGCTCCCTCTGCAACTGGATCCTGGACTTCCTGACAGGCCGCCCCTAGGTGGTGAGGGTAGGTAGCAACACATCTGCCACACTGATCCTCAACACTGGAGCTCCCCAGGGGTGCGTGCTCAGTCCCCTCCTGTACTCCCTGTTCACCCACGACTGCATGGCCAGGCACAACTCCAACACCATCATTAAGTTTGCTGACGACACAACAGTGGTAGGCCTGATACCGACAACGACGAGACAGCCTATAGGGAGGAGGTCAGAGACCTGGCCGGGTGGTGCCAGAATAACAACCTTTCCCTCAACGTAACCAAGACTCAGGAGATGATTGTGGACTACTGGAAAAGGAGGACCAAGCATGACCCCATACTCATTGATGGGGCTGTAGTGGAGCAGGTTGAGAGCTTCAAATTCCTTGGTGTCCACATCAACAACAAACTAGATTGGTCCAAACACACCAAGACAGTCTTGAAGAGGGCACGACAAAGCCTATTCCCCCTCAGGAAACTAAAAAGATTTGGCATGGGTCCTGAGATCCTCAAAAGGTTCTACATCTGCAACGAGAATCCTGACCGGTTGCATCACTGCCTGGTACGGCAATTGCTCGGCCTCCGACCGCAAGGCACTTCAGAGGGTAGAGCGTGCGGCCCAGTACATCACTGGGGCTAAGCTGCCTGCCATCCAGGACCTCTACACCAGGCGGTGTCAGAGGAAGGCCCTAAAAATTGTCAAAGACCCCAGCCACCCCAGTCATAGACTGTTCTCTCTATCGCATGACAAGCGATACCAGAGTGCCAAGTCTAGGACAAAAAGGCCTCTCAACAGTTTTTACCCCCAAGCCATAAGACTCCTGAACAGGTAACCAATGGTTTCCCGGACTATTTGCATTGTGTGCCCCCCCACCCCTCTTTTACGCTGCTGCTACTCTCTGTTTATCTTCTATGCTTAGTCACTTTAACTATACATTCATGTACATACTACCTAAATTGGCCCGACCAACCAGTGCTCCCACACATTGGCTGACCGGGCTATCTGCATTGTGCCCACCACCCGCCAACCCCTCTTTTTACGCTTCTGCTACTCTCTGTTCATCATATATGCACAGTCCCTTTAACAATACCTATATGTACATACTACCTCAATAAGCCTGACTAACAGGTGTCTGTATATAGCCTTGCTACTCTTTTTTCAAATGTCTTTCTACTGTTGTTTTATTTCTTTACTTACCTACACACACACACACACACACACACCTTTTTTTGGCACCATTGGTTAGAGCCTGTAAGTAAGCGTTTCACTGTAAGGTTTACACCTGTTGTATTCGGCGCACGTGACAAATAAACTTTGATTTGATGGTGACATCATCCAAAGATGTGTGTTTCAAAATTTTTATGAAGACTTATATACATCCTCCTGTTCAGCGAGTCCCATAGATATGGATACTTTTGTCTGGTATAGAATTACGTAGACTACCAGATAGCCAGGTAGAGGATCTAGACTGTAGTATAACAGAGAGACGACAGAGCCTGGGAACCTGAGCTAACAGCCTCAATGTGGATTGTAAGATTCAAGACCCTTGAGATACGCTTAGATAGATAGAACACTTCCTAATATCATAGTGCCCAAGCAGGATTTATTAAGAACAGGACCTCAACTACTAATATGAGGCTCTAAAACTTAATGTGGTTAAACCGCTCAAATATGGTTCCTACCGCTGCGGTCTCCTTAGATTCTGAGAAGGCATTTGATAGGGTTCTTAAGAGAAAAGCCCACTCTCGCCTATGAAAATGTGCTTTTGGACGTGAATAGGGGTTCTTTATTCCAATCCTGAAGCAACAGTACTTATGAATGGAATTATGTCTCCTTTTTTAGTCTTTCTCGAGGCACAAGGCAGGGCTGCTCGCTTTCCCCTCGCCTAGTTGCCATAGTTTTAGAGCCTCTTGTGACAGTGATAAGAACAGTTCCAGAAATTAGGGTTGTCCATGGAGGAGAAAAAAATGATTTAATTGTATTGCATCATATTCTCGTTTGTCAGGCTACAAAATTAATTGGAATGAGTCAGAAGCAATGCCAAATGTTCATCTTGAACTGTAACCCCATTATTGGAAGGTATTCCTAATGTTTTGTACACTCAGTGTATGTAGTCCACTGTGTTAATCCTTGGATTCTTTGAACCCATAAAAGCAAAGCCAAGCATACTGAAAACGAGTATGTAACAAACTTAACACATTTTTAATTTAAAGTAAAGTAATGTGAATAAATGAGATTAGAGCCTTATAAGTGATAGTAATGAGACATCACTACCATCATTTGATTTATTCTGTTTTGTTACAGCATTCAACCAACATAATTAATTTATTGTAAACATATTTTAATGCTAAACCCAAATTGAAGATGTGATTCTTTTTTTTAGAAACCGAACTGACCTCAAAAAGCCCTAATTGCTCAGCACTAACCATATAAATCTATATATTAAAATATACAGTGCATCAATATGATTGTGTTACAACAGTGTTCCCAAAACCTCTCCTTCAGTACCCCTAGCTAGTCCACACATTTGATGTATTCCAAAGCTAGCCAGCTGATTTAACTAATGAGGGGTTTGTTGATTAAAGGTAAGATGACATTTACATCAGCTGTGCTTGGAACACATCAAATCAGTTGACTGGCTGGGGGTACTCCAGGAGAGGTTTGGAAAATGCTGTGGAACAGTATCCTAACACTAATCATCCTTTTCCCCAAGGCTCAGATCTCCTCCTGGCAGATGATCAGTTCTGATGATCTGATACGAGAGTTCCTCTTCTCTCTGTTCTGCTGGAGCCTCCTGAGCACAGGGGTGCTGCCACGCTCTCCTGCGCAGAGAAGGGCACCTTCTGCTGGGCCACCTGGCTGGGGACCTGAGGGGCACAACATATGGTACATTAAAAGTATGCTAAAATATTACTGTAGGTAAGTGAAAGATATCACTATGTGTGTTAATGATGTGTCCTCCTGGCCCCTCGTTTGTTATCTCTTTCAATCTTCCTCTTCTTGTTCGCGCCATTAAAGACCAGACCATCTTTCAATGTAATACCATAAATTTAGTCCAAGTGAGCAAAACAACCAGAGAGGACCCCTGAAAAACTTTGAAAAAGAAACTGACTGACTATTCCCTATTCCCCAATACAAAGGATGGAGATGCTGCACCTTGGATTTTGGTGGTGGGAGGGGCTGGGTAGGGGGTTGGGGAGGGTCCGGGGGTGTCCTGTCCATCCCCCATGGCCCGCCTCCTCCTCAGTAGCACCAGATGTAGCTCCGCCTCCCCTACGTTTCGGCTTATCCTCTTCCGTGACCCCGCCCTCCTGTGGCCTGGGCGTTTCATGGTGTCCTGGGATAGGATAGGTCAACCAATCAGGATAGGTGAGGAGGGTAAACCAATCATGTCAATGAAAAGAATAGAAAGTACAGTAAACCAAGCAGGGTTTGACTTCTCAAAGCCTCCATAGTACAATATTAATCTCATCGACCTATAGACTCACTAGTAAAACAGAAAATGCGTCATTTTAGACATTTCGTATTGATCCCATCTTACCAGCATTCCTTTTAGATCCAGCACAGCTGACTTTCTCTTCTCACTCCTATGGTCCTGTGATTTGATAAATGAATACAGGATTAGCATTTTAATACTAAATAAATAATCTTTATAACACTATTATAATAGGAAAGGCATGACAATTCTCACCCTCCAGGCACTGTCATCTTCTGATCCAGGCTGAGATAGGAGAGAAGCAGTCAGATGTTGGACCATTGTAATTGTTTCTAACAAGTAGATAGATAGCATGACTGACTGATTGATGAATCAGTTGATACATGCACCAGCTCGCCTTACCTGTGGTCTTAGGGTGGGTCTCAGGACAATGCCTTTCTTTATCCTCTCCATCATCTCATCCACCGCTCGGGTCTTCATGTCCACAGAAGGATCTGGCTCTGGTGGAGAGAGGAGACAAGTGGACTAATTTAATCTGTTTAAGCTGGATTGTTGATTGAAGTGACACGGCAGCATTGGACATAAAGACCCTGGTCTCGATTGGGATTCCCTGGATAAATAAAGGTTAAATAAATCAGTAAGTCATGTGTATTCATACCAAGGTAAGAACACTCACTATTCTTATCAGTGTTGTTGACGGACTCCTTCCTCTTGTTGCGCAGGACGACAAGTTGACTAGACCGGAAGAACAGGAAGTAGAACAGAAGGAGTTTTCACTAACATTTACCAAATTCTGCCTTACCTCTGGGTACCACCATCACTTTTATTTAACAAAGGTCAAAAAGCTCACATTTTCAATGTAAAGTTGCCAATAAGTTTAAATTGTTTGGAATAGGATACCTCTAACTGCTAATATAGTGATTATGGATACCGCTACCTGTTAATATAGTGATTATGGATACCGCTACCTGCTAATATAGTGATTATGGATACCGCTACCTGTTAATATAGTGATTATGGATACCGCTACCTGCTAATATAGTGATTATGGATACCGCTACCTGCTAATATAGTGATTATGGATACCGCTACCTGCTAATATAGTGATTATGTAGTCATGTATTTATATTTGAAGAGAGAACAATATAGTATAGAACCTACTCAACAACAGTGCTGGAGGGAGTTGGGGGCAGGGGAGGGGGAGGAGGAGGGGGAGGAGGAGGAGGAGGAGCAGCAGTGGTTGAGTTGTCCTCCACTGGTTGGTCAGCTTTGGAAACCTGGTCTTTCAGCCTATCCTGGAGATGTTTCACTAAAAGGAAGACAAAGTACCACCAACCACAACAGTGTGTCATATTTTATTATTTTAAAAACAGCATTTGTTTGAAGAGTGAAAATGGGGCAAAGAAAAACAATGAAATAGTAATTGATTATTTATACTGATTTTACATCACGTGTTATATAGACTTAAGATTTTAGCACAAAATATATATGTAAGGCTGAGTTTACACAGGCAGTCCAATTCTCTGAATTCCTCCACCAATTGGTCTTTTGACCAATCAGATCAGAATTGGGCTGTCTGTGTAAACGCAGCCATTTACTCACAGACATGGTAGCTACCTTCTCCCTGTAGGTGGGCGGCAGTGATCTGCGCCTCCCTTAGATGGGTCTCCATGGTCCTCCTCTCCTTCTCACTGCTCTCCAGCTGGCATCTGACAATCTGCAGCTCAGACAGAACACTGCTCTCCTCCAGAGCACACTGGGTCTGCTTCACCTGTGATCGTCATATACACAGATATGGATAGATATAGACAGGAGAGACATAATATACGCTCAAAATTAGACTTCCACATTTAAATCGAACTTCTAGACGGGTGGGTTGTTTAGCAACAAAACCGATGCATGCGTAGCCGTGGAGCAAACCAAGTGGGGTTAGCTGAGTGTACAAAACATTAAGAACACCTGCTCTTTCCATGACAAAGACTGACCAGGTGAAAGCTATGATCCCTTATTGATGTCACTTGTTAAATCCACGTCAATCAGGGGAGAAGAGGATGTTTAAGGATTTTTAAGGATTTTTAAGCCTTCAGACATGGATTGTGGATGTGGGCCATTCAGTTGGGCAAGACAAAAGATTGAAGTGCCTTTTGAATGGGGTATGGTAGTAGGTACGAGGCGCACCAGTTTGTATCAAGAACTGCAACACTGCTGGGTTTCTCACACTCAACAGTTTCCAGTGTGTATCAAGAATGGTCCACCACCCAAAGGACATCCACCCAACTTGACACAACCGTGGGAAGCATTAGAGTCAACATGGGCCAGCATCCCTATGAAATGCTTTTGATGACTTGTTGAGTCCATGCCCTGACGAATTGAGGCTGTTCTGAGGGCAAACTCAATGCAACTAAAAATTAGGAAGGTGTTCTTAATGTTTTATACCGTTGGTGTATATTCTCTCTACAACTATTTATTGAAAACATAAATACATTGGCATGATGAGCACTTGTGTCTCAAATACATTGTTACAGTTATTGGTTAGCTAGCTAGCGAATTCTAGTCATATTTGCATAGACGTGACAAAGTCAAAACAAAATTGTATCAATAACAAGATACGAGCTGAAACGATTCCCCACACGGCAGCTTCTTATCATTGTTGCTAACTATTTGACCGCCCAGAATCACAACACACTGACTTGTGCCCCATAGATGCGCACGCTCATTGTTTTCAGAACGTTGTCAACTAACCCGTCTATTAGGGAGCGACGACGCTTCTCTTACTCACTCTCTCTCGCTCTGTTGCTCACAAACACACACCTCCCCCTCCCTACCTGGTTTCGGTAGTAGAGCTGTATGTCCTGTAAGGTACTGTTGATGTGGGCCACCTGTTCCAGAGCCTGTTGGAGCTGCATACTTGTCTCTGAACTCTGCTGCAGCACCATGCTCTGTCTCTGGGTTTGCTTCTGCTTCACCAACACCTGCCAGTCAGTCAATCAATCAATCCATAAATTAATAAATCAATCCATCGACCACTCAATCAATCAATAATATCAGAACATCATAATTAGAAGAGTAAAAATAAATGGTTTTTCATACCCATGGTATACCACCATTTTAGCCAATCAGTATTCAAGGCTCAAACCAACTGGTTTATAATTGATATTATACAACAGTTATAGTAAGCTCCCCTTAAAAAAAGCTATTCATCCATTGGTGATAATGGAGCAAACCTATTTGATAACTTCAGTGACTATCGTAAATGCATTGAATGTGTGGAGGCTCATGCATGAGAATCTCTATAAACCTGTATTATATAGCTGGGAATGGTCACATATATAGTGAAACTAGCTTTAACAAAAGGGTCACAGTCAGGAAGAGAGTTTAGGAATTGAAAAGTCAGTGAGTCACTTTCACTTCCATAAGTTCAAACACAGCAAGGGTGTAGTGAAAGCAGCCATCTGTGTGTTAGGCTACACATCATTACATTTGGTCCAAATTACCCTGGTGTAAGCACTCTAAAGTCCCCATAGCACATTTTCACACAGCTAGGGCATCAATTAGGAAACGCTAATGTTTGACAAGCCAAGGGCTGCTGGTGTCCACACAACACGTACACACACACACAGGACCAGCATCAAACAGAGGAGCCTTTGCAGAGCATTGAGTGTAAAGGAGTCTGAGTTGTGTGGTTGTGTCAGAACAGTAGGGGTCCTTTTCACAGGTAAGGACCCATGCGAGGCGTCCCATTATGTGCCCATCTGGTAAATAGCGAACAGTGCGCACAAAGGCGACAATTGACCGTATTCAATGTAAAGTGTCAAGCTAAAGACGGGGATGTGTTTAAAGCTATAGTCCTCATTCTCAAACTGACGCCGTGATGGGTGCTAATTATGAAGCAGAGGGGGCTCTGAGAGGGGAGGCTACTTTTGTTGTCCTCTGAGACGCTAATTTTCTACCGCCACCTTTGTTACAACATGACCAGCTGGGAAAAAGGGAGCTGTGTTTGAGTGTGTGCATTTCTCCTTTACAAAGTGATCATCAGCAAGCCCATCCCTCCCTTCTCACACCTCTTTGTATTTCACTGCCCGATTTGTCCTCTTGGTATGAATGCAAAATGAATGGGGATCCCCTCTCTCCCCAACCCTCTCCTGTCCCACAATATGGCCCCTGTCTGAATGAGGAAGTGAAGAAGTACCACCTCCCCCTCCTGTCCATTACTCCTCCATTCACTAGAACTGCCCCAGGGCCCTGGTCGAGGCCACTGCTGCTCCTTGTCTCCTTGTGTTAAGACCTAGAGAGAGGGGTGAATACCCTTCCCTGCCACCTAGAAATTGTGTATTGTATTTATTAGGGGTCCCCATTAGCTGTTACCAAGGCAGCAGCTACTCTTCCTGGGGTCCAAACACATTAAGGCACCTACATTACACACACAAAATGTACAAAATGTAACATTATTACGCCACTACATATCTGTATACAATACAACATGTATTATACCATCATACAACAATATTACAATGTACCTGTGTGTAGAGTACGTGTGCGTCTCTTCACAGTCCGCGTTGTTCTTTAAGGTGCAGTTGTATCTGGGGTTTTTTTTCTCGATTTGACTGCTTGACCGAGTTACTTGATGTGGAAGAGAGTTCCATGTAGTCATGGCTCTATATAGTACTATGCGTCCCCTAGCCTGTGTTCTGGACTTGGGGACTGTGAAGAAGTCTTGTGGAGTATGAGCTGTGTGCTAGTTGTTTGGACAGACAGCTCAGTGCTTACAACTTGTCAATACCTCTCACAAAGACATGTCGTGACGCAGTCAAGCTCTCCTCTACTTTGAGCAGCACACACACTTTCAGAAACATAAACACACACATACTGTATGTACACACCTACGAACGCATGCACATGCACACAAACACACGCAGCGTTGCTTACCTGGTGGGCGAAGACTTCTGCGTGCTGTCTGAGGCCCTGCTCCAGCTCCAGTTTCTGACTGATCTCTGTGAACTCCTCTGTCACAAGCTGGGACACTATGGACATGCACACACACGTAAAACATTGAACAGGACTTTGGTATGAGGTGAATAGAGTGTATATCATGAGGAACACTGATGTGTCAGAGTGGGGTCTCGCCTCTCTTCATCTTATTCATGGTCTTGTTCTGTTTGGACAGTTTCTTCAGTATGGCCTCTCTCTCATCAATCTCTAGGGCCAGCTGAGTAGGACATGTAGAAGAGTAGGAGACCATAAATACTCATACGCAGTTCACACACGTCTAGAGTCTGTCCGTCAGTGCTAGATACCTGTTCTTTGAGCTGGTTCTGCTCTACCCTCAGGGCCTCCACCTGCTCACACAGCCGCAGCTTCTCCCCCAGCAGCTGGTCCACCGAGGCCTGCAGTTCTGGCCAGGACAGGGGGGGGGGGGGGGGGGGGGAATGGAACAAAAGGAGAGATGAAAGAGAGGGAAGGAGAGAGACAGGAAGATGAGCAGGTATCTTAACATTTTCCCGATCGGTCGAGTAAAAGTACAAAAACAATCCTCTCAAATCTCAATTCTATAACTTTTATCTGTCACTCATGTTCATAAAGGATACCGTATGAGTTCCGTGTGGTTATAGTGTAAGTCTCTATACCTCTTATCTGGGCCTGTCCTTGCAGCACAGCATCCTCCCCGCTGTCCCCATCAGGGTCGGGATCGACCCCAAGGTCAGCCTCCAGGTTTTCAGGAAGCTCTGGGATGAATGGCAGCAGAGCCTGGCTCCGCCTCTTCAGAACCTTGTTGTCTTTGGTCACCTTTGTGTTCAAGGAGAAGAGATCTGTTTAGAGCATTGTTTTAGTGTTCCACAGGGTATGCAGGCTTTTGTTCCAGCCCAATAATGACTCAACTAATCATTGAGTTCTTGATTAGGTGATGTGTTTGTTACTACTGGGCTGGCACAAAACCTACACACCCAAGTGGAACACGGACTTGTTAAGTCAATGACGTCACCGAGACACTCAATGGAGTTGAACTACAGTACCCATAAAGCACCCCACCTTGACAGCCAGGGCCTCTGCACTCTCCCTGCAGGAGCGTTCAATCTGGAACTGCATCTCCAGAACTTCCATCTCCTTCAACAGCTGAGAGGACACTGAGGAAAGATGAGATAGAGAGAAGAGAAAGACGGGGAAAGAGAAATAGATAGTGGGGTGAGACAGAGAATATCTACACACTAACCCATAATGACGAAGAAAAAACAGGTTTAGACATTCTTGCAAATGTATAAAAAAACTGAAATATCACATTTACATATTTACATATATCACATTTAAGTATTCAGACCCTTTACTCAGTACTGTGTTGAAGCACCTTTGGCAGCGATTACAGCCTCGATTCTTCTTGGGTATGACACTACATGTTTGGTACACCTGTATGTGGGGAGTTTCTCCCATTCTTCTCTGCAGACCCTGTCAAGCTCTGTCAGGTTGTATGGGGAGTGTCACTGCACAGCTATTTTCAGGTCTCTCCAGAGATGTTCGATCGGGTTCAAGTAGGGGCGCTGGCTGGGCCACTCAAGGACATTCAGAGACTTGTCCCGAAGCCACTCTCGCGTTGTCTTGGTTGTGTGCTTAGGGTTGTTGTCCTGCTGGAAGGGGAACCTTCAACCCAGTCTGAGTTCCTGAGCGCTCTAGAGCAGGTGTTCATCAAGGATTTCTTTGTACTTTGCTCCGTTCATCTTTCCCTCGATCCTGACTAGCATGTTGCTGCCACCACGATACATCACCGTAGGGATGGTGGCAGGTTTCCTACAGACGTGACGCTTGGCATTCAGGCCAAATAGTTTAAACTTGTTTTCATCAGACCAGAGAATCTGGTTTCTCATGGTCTGAGAGTGCTTTAGGTGCCTTTTGGCAAACTCCAAGCGGGCTGTCGTGTGCCTTTTACTGAGGAGTGGCTTCCGTCTGGCCACTCTACCATAAAGGCCTGATTGGTGGAGTGCTGCAGAGATGGTATTCTTTCTGGAAGGTTGTCCCATCTCCACAGAGGAACTCTGGAGCTCTGACCATTGGGATCTTGGTCACCTCCCTGACCAAGGCCCTTTCCCCCCTGTTTGCTCAGTTTAGCCAGGCAGTCAGCTCTAGGAAGAGTCTTAGTGGTTCTAAACTTCTTCCACTTAAGAATGATGTAGGCCACTGTGCTTGGGGACCTTCAATGTTGCAGACAGTTTTTCGTACACTTCCCCAGATTTGTGCCTCGACACAATACTGTCTCAGACCTCTACAGACAATTCTTCGACCTCATGGCTTGGTTTTTGCTCTGACATGCACTGTCAACTGTGGGAACTTATTTAGACAGGTGTGTGCTCTTCCAATTATTGTCCAATCAATTGAATTTACCACAGGTGGACTCCAATCAAGTTGTAGAAACATCGCAAGCATGATCAATGGAACCAGATGCAATTGAGCTAAATTTTGAGTCTCATAGCAAAGGGCCTGAATACTCAGGTAAAAAAAAAAATCTGTTTTTAATTTCTAATACATTTGCTAAAATTCCTAATAATCTGTTTTTGCTTTGTCGTTACGGGTTATTGTGTGTAGATTGATGAAGAAAAACATATTTTTTTCTCCCCAATTTCATGGTATCCAATTAGTTACTATCTTGTCTCATCGCTACAACTGCCGTAGCGGGCTCGGGAGAGACGAAGGTCGAAAGCCATGCGTCCTCCGAAGCACAACCCAACCAAGCCGCACTGCTTCTTAGCACAGCGCGCATCCAACCCAGAAGCCAGCCACACATATGTGTCAGAGGAAACACCGTGCACCTGGCGACCTGGTTAGCGTGCACTGCGCCCAGCCCACCACAGGAGTCGCTAGTGCGCGATGAGACAAGGATATCCCTACCGGCCAAACACTCCCTAACCCGGACGACGCGAGGCCAATTGTGCGTTGCCCCATGGACCTCCCGGTCACGGCCGGCTGCGACAGAGCCTGGACGCGAACTCAGAGTCTCTGGTGGCACAGACCACCCGGGAGGTCCGAAAAACATTAATTTGATCAATTTTAGAATAAGGCTGTAGCGTAACAAAATGTGGAAAAATGAAAGGGTCTGAATACTTTCTGCATACACTATAAGGATATTGATTGGTGCAGCTCACCTTCCTCCATCTCAGATAGCTTCTGATTGGCTTCATCCCTCTGCTTCTCCAGAATCTCACACTACAGGACAGACCAAACAAATATACACATATACACACAGACTAGTCTCTGACATACTCTCTCATCATCTGTTTAGGCTACCGGTATATAAGAACTAAATATACAAGTCTTAAGCTATGTCCATGGATTTAACATGGGACGATTTGTCTCTATCCAACAGAGAAACCATAGAGTCTCCCAGATGTTACTAAATATACCTGAATGTCTCCTTCATCTTCAGAGGAGCAATTGCTTTCTCCACCAGAGGCTGTGGAAATATAACAAAATACTTTCATTTATCAAAATGTACAGTTATTGCAACTTATGGCTCTTCTTCCCGATATTAATCACAAATAAGTGGTTAATAAATGAGGAAGAAAGACATTAATGCAGCGTTCACGTCATGTCGGAAACTCAGGACCTCTGAGTTAAAATGAACATAAATGATTTGCATAGAGCTTCCTATTGGTTGATTCTGATACTTGCCAAGTGGGAAACTCGGGTATTATCTTTCTACAATGAGTAAGCAAGTCAAACATTTCAGTTTCCGACATGATGTGAACACGGTAACAAATCCTAACGAGTCAGGTTTTCCTAATCCTATAGAGCCCCACAGTGGAGGTGTCATAATACCCATAAAACCTAGCGGTCAAACAGGGAAATGGTTACACTTATTTTTCCACGATTCATTTTAGAAACACTTAAAATAAGGGCTGTGTTTTATGTAGGCTTACCCTGACGTGACATTTTGATAACCATGTAAATCTCTCTCAGACAACGTGACTTTTATCAAAATATTCAGCTCTATTTACTCTCAGATTCTGAAATGCTAATTAGCATCAAAGTAGACATCATGCAAGACTACAAATCCCTGCAAGCTCCTGCACATAATCTCCAGCTGACACCTTTGCTAACAGTTTTTGTGTCAAGTGAAAACTTGCACAAGACAGTTTTTTGAATTGTCATTTTTTTTTAAAGAAATGTTGCAAATGTATTAATGAATACATTAAGCTAATATTAGGTACTTAATCCAGATATTATTACATTTTCCTCGATTTGGCAGTCTCGTCCAGATCATCATTGCATTTGTAGATCTTTATGTTATCCATATTAATATATTGATTACAGTCACCTTATCCTAGAGAGATTTACATGGTTATGAAAATGTCACACCAAGTTACAGCCCTTATTTTAAGTGTTTCTAAAAATCCCCTATGGGAAAAATGAATGGTGGAAAAATGATTGGGACCATTTTTCTGTTTGTCCACTAGGTTTTATGGGTAGTATTACTCATACTGTGGTAATCTATAAGTGATCCTAAAAGAGGAAGCTATTCTGAGGTGAGAATACAGGAAGTGATTCGGAAAGTCTCACTTTCAATATGGATCTGAGCCGTGCCATTCCCTCAACTACACAGAATTATGAACACGGGTTTGATTATTTACATTCTCTACTCAAAGCTTTATGGAGGGATGTGGAAAATAAATAAGGTACAAGTCACGTCCAATGTTTCATATCATAGTAAATCATTTCACAATTGAGGGATGTAGCATTTATTTGCAGAGAGACAGGTGTGGTTATTTCAATGTGATCAGAACACTATTCCTGACATTTAATCCTAGGAAAAATTCCCTGTCTTAAGTCAGTTAGGATCACCACTTTATTTTAAGAATAGGAATAATTAGTAGAGAGAACGATTTATTTTGCTTTTATTTCTTTCATCACATTCCCAGTGGGTCAGAAGTTGACATAGACTCAATTAGTATTTGGTAGGATTGCCTTTAAATTGTTTTACTTGGGTCAAACGTTTCAGGTAGCCTTCCACAGGCTTCCCACAATAAGTTGGGTGAATTCTGGCCCATTCATCCTGACAGAGCTGGTGTAACTGAGTCAGGTTTGTAGGCCTCCTTGCTCCACACGCTTTTTCAGTTCTGTCCACAAATGTTCTATAGGATTGAGGTCAGAGCTTTGTGATGGCCACTCCAATACCTTGACTTTGTTGTTCTTAATTAAGCCATTTTGCCACAACTTTGGAAGTATGCTTGGGGTCATTGTCCATTTGGAAGACCCCATTTGCAACCAAGCTTTAACTTCCTGACTGATGTCTTGAGATGTTGCTTCAATTTTTCCACGTAATTTTCCTTCCTCACGATGCCATCTATTTTGTGAAGTGCACTAGTCCCTCTTGCAGAAAAGCACCCGCACAACATGATGCTACCATACCCTGTGCTTCACGATTGGGATGTTGTTCTTCAGCTTGCAATCCTCCCCCTTTTTTCCTCCAAACATAATGATGGTCATTATGACCAAACAGTTCTACTTTTGTTTCATCAGACCAGAGGACATTTCTCCAAAAAGTATGATCTTTGTCCCCATGTACAGTTGCAAACCGTAGTCTGGCTTTTTTATGGCGGTTTTGGAGCAGTGGCTTCTTCCTTGCTGAGCGGCTTTTCAGGTTATGTCGATATAGGAATTGTTTTACTGTGGATAAATATACTTTTGTACCCGTTTCCTCCAGCATCTTCAATCTCTAGGAGACAGTACGCGTCTCCTTCCTGAGTGGTATGACGGCTGCGTGGTCCCATGGTGTTTATACTTGCATACTATTGTTTGTACAGATGAACGTGGTACCTTCGGGTGTTTGGAAATTGCTCCCATGGATAAACCAGAATTGTGGAGGTCACCAATTTTTTTTCTGAGGTCTTGGCTGATTTCTTTTGATTTTCCTATGATGTCAAGCAAAGAGCCCCTGAGTTTGGGGGTAGGCCTTGAAATACATCCACAGGTACACCTCCGATTGACTCAAATGATGTCAATTAGCCTATCAGAACCTTCTAAAGCCATGACATAATTTTCTGGAATTTCTGGAAAGACAAAAACTGAGGTAAAGAATCTGAGTCCTTGAGGCTTTCTCAACAATATTGAGACATTGTGGCCTGTTTGGTCCTTAAACAGCCTAGGCTACCATAGTCGACATGGGTTCAACTCCGACCCACTGCCCTTCTGACTCGCAGTCTCTCCTAACTTTCCTGTCTCCTGTTCACTGTACTATCTCAATAAAAAATACACAAAACCCTTAATTATTATATATATTGAGTAATTCAAAGTTAGTCTCACCTGCAGCGTTGGTGTCTTCCCCTTGGGTCCACATCACAACCCAGCTAGGCTCTGGTTCTGGTTCTAGACTGTGGTTCTCTGACTACTAGACAAAGAGAAACTAGTCTCCCTTCTACAGTCTCTGTGTTCTGTTGTAACTCGTGATCTTTCCCTTCCTTTGACTGACACACAAGCCCCAGTGTGTAGGAAAGGGAACTGAAAGTCTTGACTTTAAATGTTACAAGATGGGGAGTTGTTCACACACTTATTCCAGAAGTGAATAAACTTTCATAGTGTGTATTTTAGTAAGACTAGGACAACTCCATGGATTCTGCTAAATAGTCAAATAATGGTACCCAAACTATCTGCACTGACTATATCTTGCACTGACCCTACGTACACTCACCAGACTAAATATACAAACCATATACACACTCACCAGACTATATATACAAACCATATACACACTCACCAGACTATATATACAAACCATATACGCACTCACCAGACTAAATATACAAACCATATACACACTCACCAGACTATATATACAAACCATATACACACTAACCAGACTATATATACAAACCATATACACACTCACCAGACTAAATATACAAACCATATACACACTCACCAGACTATATATACAAACCATATACACACTCACCAGACTATATATACAAACCATATACACACTCACCAGACTAAATATACAAACCATATACACACTCACTAGACTATACACTATATTGATTGCAATTATTCCCGAATGAGTGGTAGTTCATGTGCAAAAGATTAGCATTTCAATTATTATAATTATCAACGGTGTAGTGTCTCTTATCTTTCCCGGCCTTCTCAGTCCACACCCACTTCCCTTATCATTTCCTTGTAATCATATATTGTTGTTTGTGCATTTCTGTGATTAGTTAGTTAGTAAATAAATAAATGATTTAGACAATTGATGTATGGATGATTCATAGCAAAGACTGGGTTCGTGCAGATAACCAACAACTTTCAACGTTTGGAATTTAGACTAACGTGAGGTAAAGAATGATTCATTAATTAGAAGACTAATTGGTCAGATATTAAGATATCTGAAAAGTTAAATTAGGAAAATTATAACTTTGTAATCTGAAGATTTTCCTTGGTGCCCGACTTCCTGGTTAACATTTACATGATTAGTTTAATCACATAATAATTACAGATAATTGATTTTATATAATAAGTCTTCACTTTAATGATGCCAAAGACACGACACTAGACTATATTTACAAACCATATGCACACTCACTAGACTATATATACAACCCTATCCACACACATTCATATATACTGTTTACACACACACACACACACACACACACACACACACACACACACACACACACACACACACATAACACACACACGCATACCGACAAAACACAAACACACATACATACACATTACACACCCAAACACACATATACTGTACACACACATTTTTATTCTCATAATTTGCTGCTGCTCCTCTGGTCTTTATTTTACTCTTGTTATTATCTGTCCTGATGCCTTGTCACTTTACCCTGCATTCATATCTAGCTCAAATACCCCTGCACATTGATCTGGTACTGGTACTCCCTGTATGTATTCTTGTGTAAACTCTGCATTGTTGGGAAGGGCTCCTAAGCAAGCATTTCATTTGTATTCGGTACATGTGATAAATAACATTTGATTTGATTTGATTCTATTTTAAAAACCTCTTGCCGCTCAGATCCCTTTAGTGGGATAATTTTCGTCAACATCCAGTGAATTGCAGAGCGCCAAATTCAAATTCAATTACTAAAAATATTTAATTTTCATGAAATCACAAGTCCAAAACACAGTTTAACGTGTTGTTAATCCAGCCGGCGTGTCAGATTTAAGAAAGGCTTTACGGTGAAAGCAAACCATGCAATTATCTGAGGACAACTCTCCCGCTAGACAAAACATTACAAACAGCTAAGTAGATTGGTCACGAAAGTCAGAAAAGCAACAAAAGGAATCACTTACCTTTGATGATCTTCGTATGTTTGCACTCACGAGACTCCTAGTTACACAATAAATGTTTGTTTTGTTCGATAAAGATTCTCTTTATATCCTAAAACCTCCATTTGGTTGGCGCGTTTTGTTCAGTAATCCACAGGCTCGTGCGGTCACGACAGGCAGATGAAAATTCCAAATAGTATCCATAAACTTTGTGGAAACATGTCAAAGTTTTTTATAATCAATCCTCAAGTTGTTTTTACAATAAATAATCGATAATATTTCAACCGGACGGTAGCCTTTTCAATAGAAGAGAGAAAGAAAAGGTCTTGCTCCCAGCGCACGCGCATGCACAAATCTGAGAACATCTGGCTATTCACTGACGCGATGTGATCATTCTCGCTCATTTTTCAGAATAAAAGCCTGAAACTATGTCTAAAGACTGTTCACACCTTGTGGAAGCCACAGGGAAAGGAATCTGGTTGATATCCCTTTAAACGGAGGATAGGCTTGCAATGGAAAAGAGTAGTTTCAGAAAAACAGCACCTCCTGGATGGATTTTCCTCAGGTTTTCGCCTGCCATATCAGTTCTGTTATACTCACAGACAATATTTTTGACAGTTCTGGAAGCTTTAGAGAGTTTTCTATCCTAATCTGACAATTATATGCATATTCTAGCTTCTGGGCCTGAGAAATAGGCAGTTTACTTTGGGCATGTTTTTCATCCAAACATCAAAATACTGCCCCCTAGCCTAAAGAGATTTAACATTGTCCTCAATACTTATCCCCCAAAGCATCTCTGCCTGTCCTTAAAATATATCTTACATCCCAATGACCTCCATTCCATATGAAAGTATGTTGCACAACATAGGGAATAAGATGCCATGTTCTTCCACTCAACAGTGTACTGTAGTTTTACTTTGCTGAAGTATCCCCGCCCTCAGTAAGAAATTGTGCACTCCAGTTGACATCTCTAAGGGGGGCACTGTCTTTCTAAATTTACAGAAAAATCGAAGTGTCTCTGTCAAGAGAAAACATATCCGGTATCTTCGTACTACACCAGGGGAACATTTTATGTGTGAACCAAATGGCACCCTATTCCCTATGTAGTGCACTACTTTTGGCCATGGCCCATAAGGTTTTGATCAAAATCTGTGCACTTTAATAGGGAATAGGGTGCCATTTAGGACGCAGGCCCTAACTCAGGCCATGACCTCTGTTTGCAGCCTCAACAGAGATCTGCCATTAAAAACTAAAAGCTCATTCTCGAAATAACATGACACAGTGTACATTTGGGATGAGGAACCCTCTGTTATTGACACACGCACACACGTACGCCAATTATTCAGACTATTCCTTCCTATGTAAATCAACTTAGATTTGATTTATTAATAATCCCTACAGTGGATGCTGTTGTTTCTCTCTGTAGACTGCTTCACAGGGACCAGGCCTATATTTGTTAAGGGCAGAGACCTCAGGTCCAGCTCTGATGTTAACATTCATAATACAGCAACATGTAATGATTAGCAGCATCGTGAAGAAAAATAAGCATCTCGAAACTGCAACAATCAACCCTAAAACAACAATAACCTACTCCTTCATACTCTTTCAGCACTGACAGACTGACCTACGGTGACTACTTTAAAGAGATCCTTCAGCTATTTTTGAGCTCTTACTGTTGAAAAGTGTTATCGCAAGTATGAATACAGTAAAGTACACACACACTAAAGGGTAAAAAGATATGTTTTATTTAAAAAAATAATATATATATATATATATATATATATTTACACAACTGCAAACTTTAAAGAGTAGGGCATTTAAGGAATAGGTCTGATGGGAATCCGTGATGTCATCGGCTACCACCCATAGAGCAGCAAAAGAGAACAAAAGAGGAAAGCCCCCCCCCCACTTGTGACATGTCATGACATACCTGGACCACCTATTGAGAGATGTCCTTTTGATAAGTAAATCAGTTGTTAAATTAGGTGAAAACGAGACTGGAGTGCCACTTTAAAAGTGGTTGGACCCTACAGGACTTATGTTGTCTCTGGGAAAGGTGAGGTTTGTGTGAGAATGGGCTGCAGTTGTTTGGGTAGACTACATTGAAACAGAACGTCATTGTAAGTGTCATTACTTACAAACAGACCCACAAAGACAATGACACAAATAAAACAGAAAATTAAAATGAATATACCATTAAATATATTTATATATTATTATATATTAACTCAGCAAAAAAGAAACGTCCTCTCACTGTCAACTCTGCTTATTTTCAGCAAACTTAACATGTGCAAATATTTGAATGAACGTAACAAGATTCAACAACTGAGACATATACTGAAACAGGTTCCACAGACATGTGACTAACAGAAATGGAACAATGTGTCCCTGAACAAAGGGGGGAGGGGGGTCAAAATCTAAAGTAAGTCAGTATCTGGTGTGGCCACCAGCTGCATTAAGTACTGCTGTGCATCTCCTCTCCTCCTTTTTTGCCAGTCCTGTGTGGTCCAGCGACGGTGGATTTCTGCCCATAGGTGATGTTGTTGACGGTGATGTCTGGTGAGGACCTGCGTTACAACAGGCCTACAAGCCCTCAGTCCAGCCTCTCTCAGCCTATTGAGGACAGTCTGAGCACTGATGGAGGGATTGTGTGTTCCTGGTGTAACTCGGGCAGTTGTTGTTGCCATCCTGTACCTGTCCCACAGGTGTGATGTTCAGATGTACCGATCCTGTGCAGTTGTTGTTACATGTGGTCTGCCACTGCGAGGATGATCAGCTGCCCGTCCTGTAGCGCTGTCTTAAGCGTCTCATAGTACGGACATTGCAATTTATTGCCCTGGCCACATCTGCTGTCCTCATGCCTCCTTGCAGCATGCCTAAGGCACATTCACGCAGATGAGCAGGGACCCTGGGCACCTTTCTTTTGGGTTTTTTCAGAGTCAGTAAAAGGCCTCTTTAGTGTCCTAAGTTTTCATAACTGTGACCATAATTGCCTATCGTCTGTAAGCTATTAGTGTCATAACGACCGTTCCGCAGGTGCATGTTCATTAATTGTTTATGGTTCATTGAACAAGCATGGGAAACTGTGGTTACATGGCCCCCCCCATGCTTCTCGACCGGTCTGTCGCTGTAGATACATGGCACTCCAGGCTCCTTGACCTGTCTGTCGCTGTGGATACATGGCACTCCAGGCTCCTCGACCTGTCTGTCGCTGTGGATACATGGCCCTGCAGGCTTCTCGACCGGTCTGTCGCTGTGGATACATGGCACTCCAGGCTTCTCGACCTGTCTGTCGCTGTGGATACATGGCACTCCAGGCTTCTCGACCTGTCTGTCGCTGTGGATACATGGCACTCCAGGCTTCTCGACCTGTCTGTCGCTGTGGATACATGGCACTCCATGCTTCTCGACCTGTCTGTCGCTGTGGATACATGGCACTCCAGACTTCTTGACCTGTCTGTTGCTGTGGATACATGGCACTCCAGACTTCTAGCTCTGTCTGGTCCTGTGGATACATGGCCCTCCAGACTTCTATCTCTGTCTGTCGCTGTGGATACATGGCCCTCCAGACTTCTATCTCTGTCTGTCGCTGTGGATACGTGGCCCTCCAGGCTTCTCGACCTGTCTGTCGCTGTGGATACGTTGTCCTCCAGACTTCTATCTCTGTCTGTCGCTGTGGATACATGGCGCTCCAGACTTCTCGACCTGTCTGTCGCTGTGGATACATGGCACTCCAGGCTTCTCAACCTGTCTGTCGCTGTGGATACATGGCACTCCAGGCTCCTCGACCTGTCTGTCGCTGTGGATACATGGCACTCCAGGCTTCTCGACCTGTCTGTCGCTGTGGATACATGGAACTCCAGGCTTCTCGACCTGTCTGTCGCTGTGGATACATGGCACTCCAGGCTTCTCGACCTGTCTGTCGCTGTGGATACATGGCACTCCAGACTTCTATTTCTGTCTGTCGCTGTGGATACATGGCACTCCAGACTTCTAGCTCTGTCTGTCGCTGTGGATACATGGCACTCCAGACTTCTAGCTCTGTCTGTCGCTGTGGATACATGGCACTCCATACTTCTAGCTCTGTCTGTCGCTGTGGATACATGGCACTCCAGGCTCCTAGCTCTGTCTGTCGCTGTGGATACATGGCACTCCAGGCTTCTAGCTCTGTCTGTCGCTGTGGATACATGGCACTCCAGGCTTCTAGCTCTGTCTGTCGCTGTGGATACATGGCACTCCAGACTTCTAGCTCTGTCTGTCGCTGTGGATACATGGCACTCCAGACTTCTAGCTCTGTCTGTCGCTGTGGATACATGGCACTCCAGGCTTCTCGACCTGTCTGTCGCTGTGGATACATGGCACTCCAGACTTCTAGCTCTGTCTGGCACCCTGACCTTTGTTACAGTAATTACAGCATGG
>NC_092155.1:17305001-17477501 GCF_045791955.1 Oncorhynchus clarkii lewisi
ATACTCCAAAACAATAGTAGACAATAAAGTAGTGGACAATACTCCAAAACAATAGTAGACAATAAAGTAGTGGACAATACTCCAAAACAATAGTAGACAATAAAGTAGTGGACAATACTCCAAAACAATAGTAGACAATAAAGTAGTGGACAATACTCCAAAACAATAGTAGACAATAAAGTAGTGGACAATACTCCAAAACAATAGTAGACAATAAAGTAGTGGACAATACTCCAAAACAATAGTAGACAATAAAGTAGTGGACAATACTCCAAAACAATAGTAGACAATAAAGTAGTGGACAATACTCCAAAACAATAGTAGACAATAAAGTAGTGGACAATACTCCAAAACAATAGTAGACAATAAAGTAGTGGACAATACTCCAAAACAATAGTAGACAATAAAGTAGTGGACAATACTCCAAAACAATAGTAGACAATAAAGTAGTGGACAATACTCCAAAACAATAGTAGACAATAAAGTAGTGGACAATACTCCAAAACAATAGTAGACAATAAAGTAGTGGACAATACTCCAAAACAATAGTAGACAATAAAGTAGTGGACAATACTCCAAAACAATAGTAGACAATAAAGTAGTGGACAATACTAGACAATTAACTACATGACAATACTAGACAATAAAGTAGTGGACAATACTAGACAATAAAGTAGTGGACAATACTCCAAAACAATAGTAGACAATAAAGTAGTGGACAATACTCCAAAACAATAGTAGACAATAAAGTAGTGGACAATACTCCAAAACAATAGTAGACAATAAAGTAGTGGACAATACTCCAAAACAATAGTAGACAATAAAGTAGTGGACAATACTCCAAAACAATAGTAGACAATAAAGTAGTGGACAATACTCCAAAACAATAGTAGACAATAAAGTAGTGGACAATACTAGACAATTAACTACATGCCAATACTAGACAATTACAGTACCTACATGACAATACTAGACAATTAACTACATGACAATACTAGACAATTACAGTACCTACATGACAATACTAGACAATTAACTACATGACAATACTAGACAATTAACTATATGACAATACTAGACAATTACAGTACCTACATGACAATACTAGACAATTAACTACATGACAATACTAGACAATTAACTACATGACAATACTAGACAATTACAGTACCTACATGACAATACTAGACAATAAACTACAGGACAATACTAGACAATTAACTACATGACAATACTAGACAATTAACTACATGACAATACTAGACAATTACAGTACCTACATGACAATACTAGACAATTAACTACATGACAATACTAGACAATTAACTACATGACAATACTAGACAATTACAGTACCTACATGACAATACTAGACAATTAACTACATGACAATACTAGACAATAACATACCAGACAATACAAGACAATTAACTACATGACAATACTAGACAATTAACCACATGACAATACTAGACAATTAACTACATGACAATACTAGACAATTACAGTACCTACATGACAATACTAGACAATTAACTACATGACAATACTAGACAATTAACCACATGACAATACTAGACAATTAACTACATGACAATACTAGACAATTAACTACATGACAATACTAGACAATTAACCACATGACAATACTAGACAATTAACTACATGACAATACTAGACAATTAACTACATGACAATACTAGACAATTAACTACATGCCAATACTAGACAATTAACTACATGACAATACTAGACAATTAACTACATGCCAATACTAGACAATTAACTACATGACAATACTAGACAATTAACTACATGCCAATACTAGACAATTAACTACATGCCAATACTAGACAATTAACTACATGACAATACTAGACAATTAACTACATGCCAATACTAGACAATTAACCACATGACAATACTAGACAATTAACTACATGCCAATACTAGACAATTACAGTACCTACATGACAATACTAGACAATTAACTACATGCCAATACTAGACAATTACAGTACCTACATGACAACAATTAACCAGACAATACTAGACAATAACATAGCAGACAAAACTAAACAATTAACTACATGACATGACAATACTAGACAATTAAACATGACAATACTAGACAATTAACTACATGACAATACTAGACAATTAACCACATGACAATACTAGACAATTAACCACATGACAATACTAGACAATTAACTACATGACAATACTAGACAATTAACTACATGACAATACTAGACAATTAACCACATGACAATACTAGACAATTAACTATATGACAATACTAGACAATTAACTACATGACAATACTAGACAATTAACCACATGACACTACTAGACAATTAACTACATGACAATACTAGACAATAACATACCAGACAATACTAGACAATAACATAGCAGACAAAACGAAACAATTAACTACATGACAATACTAGACAATTAACTACATGACAATACTAGACAATTAACTACATGACAATACTAGACAATTAACTACATGACAATACTAGACAATTAACTACATGACAATACTAGACAATTACAGTACCTACATGACAATACTAGACAATAAACTACAGGACAATACTAGACAATTAACTACATGACAATACTAGACAATTACAGTACCTACATGACAATACTAGACAATTAACTACATGACAATACTAGACAATTAACTACATGACAATACTAGACAATTAACTACATGACAATACTAGACAATTAACCACATGACAATACTAGACAATTAACTACATGACAATACTAGACAATTAACTACATGACAATACTAGACAATTAACTGCATGACAATACTAGACAATTAACCACATGACAATACTAGACAATTAACTACATGCCAATACTAGACAATTAACTACATGACAATTCTAGACAATAACATACCAGACAATACTAGACAATAACATAGCAGACAAAACTAAACAATTAACTACATGACAATACTAGACAATTAACTACATGACAATACTAGACAATTAACTACATGACAATACTAGACAATTAACTACATGACAATACTAGACAATTAACAACATGACAATACTAGACAATTAACTACATGACAATACTAGACAATTAACTACATGACAATACTAGACAATAACATACCAGACAATACTAGACAATAACATACCAGACAATACTAGACAATTAACTACATGACAATACTAGGCAATTAACTACATGACAATACTAGACAATAACATTCCAGACAATACTAGTCAATAAACTACAGGACAATACTAGACAATAAACTAGAGGACACTACTAGACAATAAACTAGAGGACAATACTAGACAAACTAGAGCACAATACTAGACAATAAACTACAGGACAATACTAGACAATAACCTACAGGACAATACTAGACCAAAATCTACAGGACAATACTAGACCATAATCTACAGGACAATACTAGACAATAATCTACAGGACAATACTAGACCATAAACTACAAGACACTACTAGACAATAAACTACAGGACAATACTAGACCATAAACTACAGGACAATACTAGACCATAAACTACAGGACAATACTAGACCATAAACTACAAGACAATACTAGACAATAAACTACAGGACAATACTAGACCATAAACTACAGGACAATACTAGACCATAAACTACAGGACAAAGCTAGACAAAAAACTACAGGACAATACTAGACCATAAACTACAGGACAATACTAGACAATAATCTACAGGACAATACTAAACCATAAACTACAAGACAATAATAGACAATAAACTACAGGACAATAATAGACCATAAACTACAGGACAATACTAGACCATAAACTACAGGACAAAACTAGACAAAAAACTACAAGACAATACTAGACAATAATCTACAGAACAATACTAGACCATAATCTACAGGACAATACTAGACAACAAACTACAGGACAATACTAAACAATGAACTACAGGACAATCCTAGACAATAAACTACAGGACAATACTAGACCATAACCTACAGGACAATACTAGACCATAATCTACAGGACACTACTAGACCATAAACTACAAGACAATACTAGACAATAAACTACAGGACAATACTAGACAATAAACTACAGGACAATACTAGACCATAATCTACAGGACAATACTAGACCATAAACTACAAGACAATACTAGACAATAATCTACAGGACAATACTAGACAATAAACTACACAACAATACCTAGAAGCCGGTCTTTGGGTGTGGCTAGACTCGAGACAAAGTCAAGGCCATTATCACAACGGGTTACCAACATATTCAAAAAATGATTGACATATTTTCATTAAAACATTTAATTTGATGAATTTATTCATACTATTTCATCCTTCCAGAAGATATAGTCCCAACACATATCTAGGGTTTCTACCCAAGCCGGTTGTGTCACGGTCATTGGAATAAATGGACCAAGGCGCAGCGTGCGTAGAGTTCCACATGTTTTAATAAATGAAACTCACCAAAAACAAACAGAACAAACGAAACGTGAAGTAAATGCAATTTTCACAGGCACTACACAAAAACAAGATCCCACAAAAACCCAGTGGGAAACGGCTGCCTAAAAATGATCCCCAATCAGAGACAACAATAGACAGCTGCCTCTGATTTGGAACCATACCAGGCCAACATAGAAATACAAAAACTAGAGTACCCACCCTAGTCACACCCCGACCTAACCACATTAGAGAATAAAACGTTCTCTAAGGTCAGGGCGTGGCAGGTTGGTCGTTCATTCGATAGGTTCAGTTGCTAAAGACGCGACCCAGTCGTTTAAGTCTTTTTGTTCTGTATCTATGAATGCGACCCAGTCGTTCAGTCTTCTTCTTCTGTATCTATGAATGCGACCCAGTCGTTCAGTCTTTTACTTCTGTATCTATGAATGCGACCCAGTCGTTCAGTCTTTTTGTTCTGTATCTATGAATGCGACCCAGTCGTTCAGTCTTTGTCTTCTGTATCTATGAATGCGACCCAGTCGTTCAGTCTTTTTGTTCTGTATCTATGAATGCGACCCAGTCGTTCAGTCTTTTTGTTCTGTATCTATGAATGCGACCCAGTCGTTCAGTCTTTTTGTTCTGTATCTATGAATGCGACCCAGTCGTTCAGTCTTTGTCTTCTGTATCTATGAATGCGACCCAGTCGTTCAGTCTTTTTGTTCTGTATCTATGAATGCGACCCAGTCGTTCAGTCTTTTTGTTCTGTATCTATGAATGCGACCCAGTCGTTCAGTCTTTGTCTTCTGTATCTATGAATGCGACCCAGTCGTTCAGTCTTTTTGTTCTGTATCTATGAATGCGACCCAGTCGTTCGTTCTAAATGTTCCATTGCCATACTGGCTGGGAAATATCTTATCTCTTCCTTGCTAGCCAACTACAGCGAACTTACAGTCAAATCAAAAAGCAACAGAAAAGTAGCTGCAGTTGCATTTGTTTAAGCGGTTTTCTAGTGACAGCTATGTTTTTGGATCAAATCAAATGTTATTTGTCACATGCACATGGTTAGCAGATGTTAATGCGAGTGTAGCGAAATGCTTGTGCTTCCAGTTCCGACAGTGCAGTAATATCTAACAAGTAATCTAACAAAATCACAACGACTACCTTATACACTCAAATGTAAAGGGATGGAATAAGAATATGTACATATAAATATATGGATGAGCGATGACCATGCGGCAGAGGCAAGATGCAATAGATGGTATGAAATACAGTATATACATATGAGATGAGTAATGTAGGATATGTAAACATTATTAAAGTGGCATTATTTAAAGTGACTATTGATACCTTTATTAAATCCATTTATTAAAGTTGCCAGTGATTTGAGTCTGTATGTAGGCAGCAGCCTCTATGTTAGTGATAGATGTGTTGTCTCTCGGTCCCAGCTTTGATGCACCTGTACTGACCTCGCCTTCTGGATGATAGCGGGGTGAACAGGCAGTGGCTCGGGTGGTTGTTGTCCTTGATGATCTTTTTGGCCTTCCTGTGACATCGGGTGGTGTAGGTGTCCTGGAGGGCTGGTAGTTTGCCCCCGGTGATGCGTTGTGCAGACCTCACTACCCTCTGGAGAGCCTTGCGGTTCAGGGCGGTGCAGTTGCTGTACTAGGCGGTGATACAGCCCGACAGGATGCTCTCGATTGTGCATCTGTAAAAGTGTGTGAGGATTTTAGGAGACAAGCCAAAGGTCTTTAGTCTCCAAGGCTGTGACTATAATCAAAGATAATTATTTTGGGATACATCCCACAGCTAACACAATCACTTCAAATTGAAGCTTGAAAGACTGCAAACTAGCTGCATTTCATTTCGTTTGACCTGTTTTCAATATTCATTTCTATGTATAAATCAATGAAAATAGTACTGGTTCATGATTTAGACTGGCGGGGAAACACTACCTGCCTGTCTGTCTCGTCCCGACACCCAACACGTTCATTACTATGGGACAGCTGGAGATTGAATATCTGAAACAATGTTGAAAAAGTCAAAGAGACAGACAGCAAGGTTTATACAAATCTCTGCTGTTGAAAACTAAACTTTTATAGTGGAGATCAAGTTTATAAAGTGTCTGGCTGGGCTGATGAGACAGTGGAATGTGCAGTCAGATGGAACAGAGTAAATAGGCATTTTAATGTCACGGATTTAGCCGGTGGTAATTTGTGGAATAGACCCTGGCTGGAATGTGGTTTTAACCAATCAGCATTCATGATTAGACCCACTCGTTGTATAATAGACAAATGACATGACAATAGTAAACAAACTACAGGACAATAGTAGACATTTTATAACGGGTGGGCTAATCCTGAATGCTGATTGGGTAAAACCGCATTCTAGCCGGTGATGGGAGATGGACCAGAGGACGCTGGCGGGAGGAGCTATAGGAGGTCAGGCTCATTGTAATGGCTGGAATGGAATAGGCCAAGAGGACATCCTCAAAACCAAGGACGACACTTGAGTTTTACATGTCTCAGACAGGGTTACCTCATCATGAGAGGAGGTTGTGTTTCCAAATCATCTCTGCTACACGTGACCAACCTGTTCTGTTCTGCAGGGCACGAGAGCATGATGTTGAAAGAGAACATGAATATGGTTGAGAGAAGCGGGAAGGTAAAGGTGTGTGAGTGTGTGCCCTCCCGAGTGGTGAGGTGTGTGTCTGAGCTGATCAAGTATGCTGAGGACCCAGATCCACTGAAGACAAGGGAAGTCATCACCACACTGGGACAACTACTGGAAGGTGAGACACAAACTTATACACTCACTAGTGCACAAAGACACCATAATCATGACCCCAGTGATAATGTGTATAATGACTCTAGGTCTTGTGAGCAGTAAGGGTGAGATGCTGTGGAACATGGACCCTGAGAGTTGGAAGAGAACCAGCCTGGTGGAGAGAAAGAAGTTCATAGAGACAGTCAGTCTGGAGCTCATCCTCTCCTCAGACAGCTGGGCAAAAGACTGGAAGGACAAACGCTGCAACTGCAACGGTAACAAAGGCATTTTATTACTCCAACACCAGGTTAGCCCGTTGGACTACAGCGGTTCCAAAAATATTTTTGGTCTGGCTGACTGGGAGAACACTTTGAAGAACCTTTATGGGTTCCATGTACTGTCGAACCCCATTAAATGCCATGTATAACCTTCTGTGGAAAAGGTTCTACGTGGAACCAAAAAGGGTTCCACATGAAACCCAAACGGGTTATCAAAGGGTTCCCCCACAGAGACAACTGAAGAACCCTTTATAGGTAGGTAGCACTATGTAGTACTTTTATACTTAGAGACATTAGACCCTACACCTGCACAGGTAACACTAACTTCCACAGTACCACTTCTATTACCTGACTTTGGCTTCATGACTTAAGACCTTGTTAGTTCACTGAGCTGATGCCTTGGAGCTGAGTTTTTTACAGAAGGTTTGGGGACCTGGATGTAAAATGCAGTATGGTTATGTGGTAATATGGTCTTAGTGTAAGAGGGTATATGGTACTAGGTAGTTATAAACAGTGGACATCTGTATCTAGTACAGCTCCTATAGGGGAGGCTGGTGGAGGGAGAAATCAGAGGACGGCTTATTGTAATGCTTGGGAATGGCATCATGAACGGTATCAACCACATATCAAACACGTGTTTGGTACGATTTCTCAATCAGTTCCATCCATTACAGTGAACCCATGATCCAATTTCTCCCGCCACCAGCCCCCTGTGGTTCAGCATCATGTCACGGGGCGGCAGGGTAGCCTAGTGGTTAGAGCGTTGGACTAGTAACTGGAATGTTGCAAGTTCAAATCCCCGAGCAGACAAAGTACAAATCTGTCGATCTGCCCCTGAACAGGCAGTTAAACCCACTGTTCCTAGGCCGTCATTGAAAATAAGAATTTGTTCTTAACTGACTTGCCTCGTTAAATAAAGGTTAAATAAAAAATGTCCAGCCGCCCAGTCACTTATAGGATACGTGTTCCTGCTGTAGTGGTTACTGGCTAAGTGTGTGTGCACGCATGTATCAGACAATAACAACCGGCAGAGGGATATAAATGGAAGATTGGCTTGCCGGGTAGATTGGGGTATGTGAGTGGGCGTACAACAAACTCCTTAAATTCAGGAGTTCAAATCAGCATTGAGTCAATTTTGACAAAAGTCCTTTAAGTGTTTTTGTTTGCTAATTCTTGTTGCTCATACACATTTTTGATAGTACCTTCAATTTACCCTTATCCAAGCCACTCCAAGTTAATACCTAATCCTAATCTCTCAACGTTAACGCCTAATCCTAACCACTCAAAGTTAATGCCTAACCTTAACTAGTGATGTTAGGTTTGATACTGGAGCTCTGAGGCATGTGTCGAAGTCTCTAAGCAGCTAACTTTGAAGCAGTGTGCCGATGTGTGTATTACTTTATCAAAAGTATAACATCAATGATGTCTTAAGCTTCATTTTTATCACGTGCTGTTTCAAACCATGTGTTACATGCCAGACCATGAGGTCATCTTTCTTGTTTTATCCTCTGCAGATGGATCAAAGTATATGGTGACTACGGGACAGACGGTTAATTTGTCAATAACAAAATCCTGCTTCTTTGATGGTAATGTTTTTTTTATGGAAGTTGGAAGTTGTGTGTGTGTGTGTGGGTGTTCCCTTAAAAGAAGGATACAGAATACATGCTCTCTCCATCACTGAGATTATTTTTGACCAGTTGATATGAATAATTTGATATTGGTGTGTGTGTCTCCTCCAGGCTGGTGGATTCTAAAGAACATTTCCCCTCTGGTCCAAACATGGGAATGGGGAACCACATCCAACTTCCTCTTTAAGGTCCAAGGTACAGTAACATCAGACCTCTTCCTAACATGATAGCATAACTAGTATAAGTCATCAGGATCTTATGTTTCCCTCCAAAATAGCAACTTTCTTGGTTCTCTCTTCTCGCACTCTCTCATCCCCCGCTCGCTCACTCTCTCTCTCTCTACCCCTGCTCGCTTTCTCTACTCTCCCCCACCTGCTGGTTCTCTCTACCCTCCCCCGCCCGCTCGCCCTCTCTACCCTCCCCCGCCTGCTCATTCTCTCTACACTCCCCGCCTGCTCATTCTCTCTACCCTTCTCTGCCTGCTCGTTCTCTCTACCCTCCCCCGCCTGCTCATTCTCTCTACCCTCCCCCGCCTGCTCATTCTCTCTACCCTCCCCCGCCTGCTCATTCTCTCTACCCTCCCCTGCCTGCTCATTCTCTCTACCCTCCCCCGCCTGCTCATTCTCTCTACCCTCCCCCGCCTGCTCATTCTCTCTACCCTCCCCCGCCTGCTCATTCTCTCTACCCTCCCCCGCCTGCTCATTCTCTCTACCCTCCCCCGCCTGCTCATTCTCTCTACCCTCCCCCGCCTGCTCATTCTCTCTACCCTCCCCGCCTGCTCATTCTCTCTACCCTTCTCTGCCTGCTCATTCTCTCTACCCTCCCCCGCCTGCTCATTCTCTCTACACTCCCCGCCTGCTCATTCTCTCTACCCTTCTCTGCCTGCTCATTCTCTCTACCCTCCAATGCCTGCTCATTCTCTCTACCCTCCCCCGCCTGCTCATTCTCTCTACACTCCCCGCCTGCTCATTCTCTCTACCCTCCCCCGCCTGCTCATTCTCTCTACACTCCCCGCCTGCTCATTCTCTCTACCCTTCTCTGCCTGCTCATTCTCTCTACCCTCCCCCGCCTGCTCATTCTCTCTACACTCCCCGCCTGCTCATTCTCTCTACCCTTCTCTGCCTGCTCATTCTCTCTACCCTCCCCTGCCTGCTCATTCTCTGCTCACCCTCCCCCGCCTGCTCATTCTCTCTACCCTTCTCTGCCTGCTCATTCTCTCTACCCTCCCCTGCCTGCTCATTCTCTCTACCCTCCCCTGCCTGCTCATTCTCTCTACCCCCCCGCCTGCTCATTCTCTCTACCCCCCGCCTGCTCATTCTCTCTACCCTTCTCTGCCTGCTCATTCTCTCTACCCTCCCCTGCCTGCTCATTCTCTCTACCCTCCCCCTCCTGCTCATTCTCTCTACCCCCCCCGCCTGTTCATTCTCTCTACCCCCCCCGCCTACTCATTCTCTCTACCCTCCCCCGCCTGCTCATTCTCTCTTCCCTCCCCCGCTCTCCCTCTCTACCCTCCCCGCACTCCCTCTCTACCCTCCCCCCTCGCTCGCTCTCTCTACCCTCCCCCGCTCGCTCTCTACACTCCCTCCCCCGCTCGCTCTCTACCCTCCCGCCCCCGCTCGCTCTCTAACCTCCCTCCCCCGCTCTACCCCCCCGCTCTAGCTAAGTGCTCGCTCGCTCTCTAGCCCCCTTTCTCACTCTACGCCCCCCTCACTCTCTACCCCTCCTTTCGATTTACCTCTCCATCTCCATCTCCCCAGATGCTAGAGTTCCGGAGAGCATGGCATCCAAAGAGAAGATTCACCTGGTAGACGCTGCGTTAAAGATCAACTCTCCCTACCCTTCCGTCCTGCGCACTTCGAGGAAGGTCGACCTCATCATTTCCTTGGACTTCAGCGAAGAAGACCCATTTGAGGCAAACACACACACGCACACATGTATTCCTATTCAAGCCTTTCAGAAGAATATGAAGTGCCTAGGTAGTAGTGACCCTCTCTCTCTCCCCTCTAATTAGCTCTTTAGGTAGATGTGACTCTCTCTCTCTTGTGTGCTCTCTAAGTAGTAGTGACCCTCTCTCTCTCTCTCTCTCTCACACACACTCTCTAGGTAGTAGTGACCCTATCTCTCTCTCCCCTCTCTTGCTCACTCTCTAGGTAGTAGTGACCCTCTCTCTCTCCCCTCTCTAGCTCACTCTCTAGGTAGTAGTGACTCTCTCTCTCTCCCCTCTCTTGCTCACTCTCTAGGTAGTAGTGACTCTCTCTCTCTCCCCTCTCTTGCTCACTCTCTAGGTAGTAGTAACTCTCTCTCTCCCCCCTCTCTTGCTCACTCTCTAGATAGTAGTGACTCTCTCTCTCTCCCCTCTCTTGCTCACTCTCTAGGTAGTAGTGACCCTCTCTCTCTCCCCTCTCTTGCTCACTCTCTAGGTAGTAGTGACCCTATCTCTCTCTCCCCTCTCTAGCTCACTCTCTACGTAGTAGTGACCCTCTCTCTCTCCCCTCTCTTGCTCACTCTCTAGGTAGTAGTGACCCTATCTCTCTCCCCTCTCTTGCTCACTCTCTAGGTAGTAGTGACCCTATCTCTCTCTCCCCTCTCTAGCTCACTCTCTACGTAGTAGTGACCCTCTCTCTCTCCCCTCTCTTGCTCACTCTCTAGGTAGTAGTGACCCTATCTCTCTCCCCTCTCTTGCTCACTCTCTAGGTAGTAGTGACCCTCTCTCTCACCCCTCTCTTGCTCACTCTCTAGATAGTAGTGACTCTCTCTCTCTCCCCTCTCTTGCTCACTCTCTAGGTAGTAGTGACCCTCTCTCTCTCCCCTCTCTTGCTCACTCTCTAGGTAGTAGTGACCCTCTCTCTCTCCCCTCTCTTGCTCACTCTCTAGGTAGTAGTGACCCTCTCTCTCTCCCCTCTCTTGCTCACTCTCTAGGTAGTAGTGACCCTCTCTCTCTCTCCCCTCTCTTGCTCACTCTCTAGGTAGTAGTGACCCTCTCTCTCTCCCCTCTCTTGCTCACTCTCTAGGTAGTAGTGACCCTCTCTCTCTCCCCTCTCTTGCTCACTCTCTAGGTAGTAGTGACCCTATCTCTCTCTTGCTCACTCTCTAGGTAGTAGTGACCCTATCTCTCTCTTGCTCACTCTCTAGGGAGTAGTGACTAGGGCACGTGTCAAACTCATTCCACGGAGGGAGTGTCTGTGGGTTTTCGCTCCACCCTTGTACTATATTGATGAATGGTCACTAATTAGTAAGGAAGTCCCCTCACCTGGTTGTCTAGGTCTTCATTGAAAAACCAAAAACCTGCAGCCACTCAGCCCTCCCTGGACTGAGTGACACCCCTGGCCTAGGGAGTAGGGCCTAGTGAGAAGGAAGTAGTGCCTAGGAATTAGGGACTAAGGGCTGGTTTGGAGAAGGACATTGACATAACCATACTACTGGTCCTGCTCCTGACAGACGGTGTTTAGTGCCAAAAAGTATGCGGATGAGCTGAAGCTTCCCTTTCCCCCAGTGAAGGAGAGTGTGAGGGAGGAGAAAGACCATCCTCAGGACTGCTACGTTTTTGAGGGGCAACGCACTGAAGAGCCCACCATCATGCACATGCCCCTGTTCAACCTGCGGAACTGCCATGGTGTGTGGTAGTCATCATAGTAGTCAGTGTCTCTGTCTGTTATACTTGTCTCTCTGACTACACCCTTTTCTGACTTAGTTTTTCTCTGTGTCATGTCTTTTTCCTGTATATCTGCACCAACTGTCTGTGTTTTATGATGGCATTAGTATTGTTTATCAGGAGCCACATTTGCTACAGCTACTCTTCCTGGGGTTCACACAAAACACAATGGCAAATCTAAACAAACTTAAAGATACCAAAAACAATTTAGTCCAATGTTGCTAAATATCACATGGCTGTCCATGGTAATAATTTCTGTGTGTGTCTGTGTGAACAAGTAAAATGGAAAATGTTGACTCACCCTACTTGTAGACTAGTTGAACACCAATGCCATCCTCCTCTCTTTCATGTTGACAAAACGGTCTATGGCTTTTAGTTTTTGTTGTCATAGGCTACCGAGCTAAAATTCTTGCATGCCTAACTTCCTTGCATGGGCAACCATGACCCAGCTAAATTAGCTAGCTAGTTAACATGAGACTACTAGACTACATATAGACCCTACAGATGCGCGTGACTCTTGGCGACATTGCGTAGCCCATCGCCATCTTCACCCATTAAACAGCATAGATTTGTTTTTATTACTTCTAAACAAAACAACTTTTTGAGGTTCTCATATGCTTACAATGATGTTTTGATTCTTGCTTGAACAGTCGCTAGGATTATATTTGGTTGTGATCTTTGCAACATAACTATTTTCGATACAGCAGTTATCTAGAATGCTAACGATCATTGAAATAGCAGGACATTCATACAAACCTTAAAATCCAATTATAATCCAAAAGTTGTGTGAAATGCACTCATAAGCAACATGTAGAGGCTTTTCTTGCTGGCGTTCTATAAGAACTCCCCCTTGTTCTGACACCAGGTTGCACTCCTCACCCTCGTGTGGGAATGTTTGTAAACACAGAAACAAGTCTATTGAACCTCAATCATGTCAAGCCAGTGGCACAACATATTCATTTATGGTGACATCAGAATCGGCATCATAATCCTTGGCCTGTAGAGAGAATTAAGTCAAAACCCCATCTCCATCCATGGCTTAGGAAAGGGACGATTTAGCAAGCAAGCTACTGCAGGACATCAACACAAGCAGACCAGAAACTGACATTTATCTGAAAATGAAGTTTTACTTAGGAAAGGATTTGATTGGTGTAAATCCAAACTGTCCTCCATTGGGGTGTGTTTTGCTGCACTAGGATAACCCACAGTTGAGATCAGCTCAATGCTGATAGGATAATTATTTAAAAAGTCCAAAATGCTTGCTGGCATCACTCAATCAAATGCTACTGCTGCAACATGTTATACTCTTTGGGTCCAGGCAGCATCAGATGCATGAGCTACACATACTGACACAGAGGGGCGCTGTTTCCCTCCCTCAGATGATTTTTCCGGTGAGATTCAGCCACTTACGAAGTGACCTGAAAAGTATAAAAACACAGAAGCTGTGTTCGAATACCCATACTAACATACTGTATACTACATACTTAACGTGTATATACTATTAGTTTACAGTATGCTAAATAAAACTAACGGGATCCTTTCAGTTGAGTGTACTATCGCTTCGCATGTCGACCAGAAGTTGATGCTGTTGCTATGCAACCGCTTGTTAGCTTGTTAGCATAACAAATTACTAGCTAGACTTTGGGTTTGTTCGTAAATTCAATCGGGAGTGTCAGGGAGTTGTCAGCTTGTCCGTTCGTAAATTCAGAGCGTTTCGCTCTCAGAACACTTTAAATAAGCATCTTTGCCAACGTTTACTGACACCGGCCACATTCAATGGGTGTTGAGCGTTCGTAAATGTATTTATTCTGTGCTCTGGCATTGTCAGATGAGTGCTCAGAAATCGGAGTAGATAGCCAGAGCGAATTTACGAACACACCTGCAAAACTATACCACTTAGCTAAGCTTTTGAATGACGCGAATAATCAAGTCAATAAACATTGGGCAGTTAGTAAATATACTGTATGTTTGATGTATTAGTAGCCAACTAACATTACAGTGGGTAGCTGACATACCTGTTACATAGTGCTGTAATGATATGCTATTTGGTTTTTATAGCGTAGCTAACAAAATATAACTTTTTTGAAAGGTCATGACTTTATTACATTGCTAAACATTTTCTTAAGGACACACCTCAAATATGTCCACCCCTCCCATATGTCCACCCCTCCCATCTGAGCACAAGCCAGCTGATGTAAGACATGTACATTGTTCTGTTCTCTTCCTAGACGAGAAAGGGTTTAAGAAGGAGAGGGAGAATTACAAAACATTCCAGCTTCACTACGGTGCGCCGGAGATCGACCACCTCCTGGAGAAGGCCCAGGACAACATGAGGAACAACAGAGACAGGATCCTGGGACAGATCATTATGGCCATTCAACGCAGAAAGAAGGGCATGTCAGTGGCTCAATAGTTTTTATCAGTGGTGGAAAGTATCTGTACTTTACTATTAATACTTGACAACTTTTACTTCACGACATTACTAAAGAAGATAATATACTTTTTACTCCATACATTTTCTCTGACTGCCGAAATTGGCTTGTTACATTTTGAATGCTTAGCAGAACAGAAAAAGTCTAATTCAGGCACTTATCAAGAGGACATTCTTGTTCCTCCCTACTGCCTCTGATCTGGCAGACTGATTAGAAGCACCTGCTGTGCATCAGTTGCTCACCTGTGTTCCCTACAAATGCTGTCTTGAATCAAAAGGATTTGTACCTACACACTGGAGAAAGTTGCAGCGTCTATGTATGTTATCCCTAATGCAGGGAAAATAATAAAAATAATATACAAAGCTTTTTGAGACATCTTTTTGAGTTCGGACACATCACACCCCTTGTTTGTCTGCTTCTGAGAGAGTGTGATTGTCCCCTTTTTGATTAGGACTCACTAAACACATCCATTGTTTGATGTCTGAGTGTTGGCGTGTGCCCCTGGCTATCTGTGAAAAATAAAATGGTGCCGTCTGGGTTGCTTAATATAAGGAATATGAAATTGTTTATCCTTTTCCTTTTGATACTGTTCCTGGAGAGCCTCCCTCCTGTAGGTTTTTGCTCCAGACCTTGTTCCTGGGATTGGAGTGAAAACCTACAGGAGGGTAGCACTTAAGGAACAGAGTCGGAGAGCCCAGGTCTATATGCTTCGGGCACAAAGACTATTCTTGTTCTCATAGACTAGGGGTATTCAACTCTTACCCTACGAGGTCCGGACCCTGCTGGTTTTCTTTTCTAACTGACAATTAATTGCACCCACCTGGTGTCTCAGGTCTCAATCAGTTCCTGATTAGAGTGTACAACGAAAGCAAACGCAGTGATACTGGCTTCGAGGTCCAGAGTTGAGTTTGAGGGTCATAGACTAATGACTTGTTGACCTTTTAGACTGCATATGCATAACTAAACGTGAATATGCATGTAGGTCTATAGGCCTATATGTATATGTATGGGCCTGCATATGTATAGGCCTATACCGGTAGGGCTACATATAGGTGGATAGGCCTACTACATACACTGCATACTGCACATTGGAGTATAGCCTGCATCTGCGTCTCATTTCCTCAACCAGTGCAGCAGCATACTGTGGACACACACACACCTCATTACGGACCTCCTGCAGGTACTAATGATCACACTCACTTCCCCTTGTTACTATTTGGATGTATGGGTCCGTGAGGTAGGGGGCTCCAATTGTTTTTTGCCGGAAACCGACTACTGCTGATACCCCACTGGAGGGGACACGGTGGTTAGTGGTACCCCCTGGAGGAGAGACAGGGCACTAGGGTCAGTCACTAGAGGGGACACGGTGGTTAGTGGAACCCCCTGGAGGAGAGACAGGGCACTAGGGTCAGTCACTAGAGGGGACACGGTGGTTAGTGGTACATCCTGGAGGAGAGACAGGGCACTAGGGTCAGTCACTAGAGGGGACACGGTGGTTAGTGGAACATCCTGGAGGAGAGACAGGGCACTAGGGTCAGTCACTAGAGGGGACACGGTGGTTAGTGGAACACCCTGGAGGAGAGACAGGGCACTAGGGTCAGTCACTAGAGGGGACACGGTGGTTAGTGGAACCCCCTGGAGGAGAGACAGGGCACTAGGGTCAGTCACTAGAGGGGACACGGTGGTTAGTGGAACATCCTGGAGGAGAGACAGGGCACTAGGGTCAGTCACTAGAGGGGACACGGTGGTTAGTGGAACATCCTGGAGGAGAGACAGGGCACTAGGGTCAGTCACTAGAGGGGACACGGTGGTTAGTGGAACACCCTGGAGGAGAGACAGGGCACTAGGGTCAGTCACTAGAGGGGACACGGTGGTTAGTGGAACCCCCTGGAGGAGAGACAGGGCACTAGGGTCAGTCACTAGAGGGGACACGGTGGTTAGTGGAACATCCTGGAGGAGAGACAGGGCACTAGGGTCAGTCACTAGAGGGGACACGGTGGTTAGTGGTATATCCTGGAGGAGAGACAGGGCACTAGGGTCAGACATTATGGTACAATAAAGAGGCAGGAAAGCAGATCATAACTAAGTATGTGTGCTCTCATCCTCTCACCGAATGGAAATAGAAGATAATGACAATAATTGCTAAACATTATACAGAAAGTATAGGGTCATAATACTGTAATAATACCATATAAGGCAGTCTATTCAGTGGGGTGTATTTAGAAATGTGTTTGATATTGAAGTACAATGAAAAGACTCCTCAATATAATGAGATGGGATGAGTTGCCCTCCATCCATTATAGTCTAAATGGCTTAAAGATAAAAAGAGAAATTAATAGAATGGGCCCCTTGAGGATTATTATTCTAGTGTGTGTGTATGTGTGGTTGCGTGCGAGCGAGTGACCAATATCATATTACCCTGAGTGCACATGTCAGCAAAGACGTATGAAACACACATCAAACATGACACTGTGGTAGAGCCCAACTGCACTCTATGGATCTCAAACTCTACGTCTGTAATGAGACAACTACAGTGTTCTATTTACAGAATCAGAATGAGTAGAACAGGCATCCCCGTCTACAGCTTCTATTTCTATTGTTATCCTGCATGTGGGCTGTAGATAATCAGGGACATTGGGCCGTAGAGACTGGAGAGACACAAACACAGTCAATTAGCAGTTTTAAGATGTCCCACCCACTGCTCTCACTCTTTCCTGTCTCTACATGACGCAAAATGTGACTTCTCTACCGACCCTACAACAGAGAGTGTGTGTGTGTGTGGGGGGGGGGGGGGGTTCTCACTTTACAGGAGAGATAGAGACCCACTCTCTACTCAGGTTCCTATGATTGTGAATGTTTGGATTAAATTCTATTGATATTGTAATTATTGGGTAGATCATTTGCTCCATAAATCCTCAGAAGCCTGTGTGTGTGTGTGTGTGTGGGGGGGGGGGGGGGGGGGGGGGGGGTTGTTGTGATGCTAAATTGTTGTATTTCCTATAAATTTAACAGGTCTAAGAATTGCTTTGGTTCTTGTTGATGTTGAATTTCATTTGTCTTTATATTATGTTGCATGACCGTAGGTTTTACAGGGGTGACTGATTGTCCATAAATAATATATGTAGAGGACTACAATAAAAATAATCTTCATTATAGAAAATTCAGCAACATTTCAGTTACTTACATTGCCCCTTTAAACAGGCTAGATGAGATATTGATTTGGCCTAGTTTCACGGGAATTAAAACATTGTTTTTCATGCTCCAAAAGGCCTATGCAGTTTAGCCAAATGTAGTCCATAAGAAAGTGAACAGATTGCAGACAGAGGCATAAAAATGTATCCTACATCTCCTCACTGTCCTTTTGGAAAACCCTGTCCTACCCACTGACCTGCATTGTGGATGGTGTTTCCCCCACCCCTCTGAATACCCCTGTTTGTATGACTGACGGGTTGGTGGCACAGTGATTTTACGCATAGCAATACTGCCATCCTGTGGCGTAAGGTAGGGATGACATCGTGGATAGCGTTCAAGAGAGGATTATAGCAAATACAGTGATTTGTGTGGATAAGTGAGCGTGCGATGTGTCACTATAATTGGTTGTCTACTACGTTGAATATTTATTTGATTTTTGTGGTTTACTTGATAGACGTATGTGTAATAGTACTCTTCTTGCGTTGTGTACAATCAATCATCGACACGAGCTCCAACTTGTAGCACCAGTCATGGAGCTTTACTCTGATAGAAACAGCACAAAATTGTACGTCATGCAATGCACAGCTCACCATCCAACTCTGCACGTGACGCACGCTGGTTTGGTGCTTGTTCACTGGGCAATGTAGTTAACAAAATCATTTAACAATTACAATATACAATTTTCAATTTTGGGGACAGTTATTATTTTCCTTAGTGAAATTTCGTGGAACAGTTTAATTTCAATAATAATGTTTTCGTTTCTCAAAATCATTGTCACGTGGTTAATAATACAAATCGGAATTAAAATGATACAAATCCTAGAGTTAACATTCCACTGATGGGAGAGCACCAGCCTCTGCCATATGGACACGTTGATTCACCGTGAGCCATTGACAGCTAAAGAAATGAGCGCATGGAACTAAGAAATAGCCAAGGCCAATGTAGCAAAATACCTAAAATTGTCAACTAAGTAAAAGTAGCCTGCAGTAAACCAACAAATTAAAACAGAAAATATCCTGATGAAAATGCATATAGTAGACTGCATTAATCTCTATACTCTGCCTGTCTGCCTCCCTTTATATCTGTCTTGACTTGAGCTATTTCTATCTGTCTTGACTTGAGCTATTTCTATCTGTCCTGACTTGAACTCTTTCTGTCTGTCTTGACTTGAGCTATTTCTGTCTGTCTTGGCTTGAGCTATTTCTATTTGTCTTGACTTGAGCTATTTCTATCTGTCTTGACTTGAGCTATTTCTGTCTGTCTTGGCTTGAGCTATTTCTATCTGTCTTGACTTGAGTTAACACTAGTGAAGTGCAACAGTGTAGACTAGCAACTCAATCAACTGGGACCGGCAGAATGACTGTATTTATGAAGGTCAGGCCTGAAGCTGTCAGTAGCGAACTTGCAATATTGTATCAAATAGCCTATTCAGGGCCCTCAGAGTTTCCTTGCAGGTGAGCTAGAGACAGAGACAGCTGATTTTGCAAAGGGAAATGTGTTCAGGTGTTTTATGAAATTTCCACTGGATATATGGGATCCTCAGAGCATGACATTTTGGCCTGTTAATTATCAAGGGGGGAGTGTTGGAAAGATTTGTCAAATACTGTGAGGAACTATAATCACTTACAATGGATTTAAAAAACGGACTTAGTTGATTTACAGTGTGAGGTGAAGAAAACAATTACTGAGAAGCTCAGCTTATTTGTGTTGGTGAATTAAGACAATCAGAAATCAGACATCCATTTTCCTACATTTTCACACAGCTGGCCAGTTAGCCTACTTCTATATTGGCTCAAAATACAATGTAAAAATTGACAAAACTCGTAAATGATTATATGAAATAAACCTAAACTTGTTTCTCACAAGTGTAGCAGGTTGTGAAATCTGCAAACAATGTTTCCACTCCTAGAATGAGAACGGTAAATGACTGTAACACATGCATTAAAATAAATGAATGGAACCAAATGATGGGGATTAACGGTTAATGTACTACTGGGGACATTTGCAATGAAAAAAAAAGAAGATTTAAAGGCAAACAATTAACACAATAAAACAATGTGTTAATTGCAGGGTCCCAACTAGGCATATAGAACAACATGCTTGTGATTTGAAACAATCCACAGCTTTAAAAGAAGCTAATGATCCTCTGTGTCTGAGTCTTACTCTCTGGTGATGTTTTTTGAATGATTTTATTTATTTCTGTAAAGACAGGAGAAGTCTCATAATATAATTTTGGCTACTGTATTTATATTTACTTTATGCTGCTGTCAAGGCTTTGGGTAACTGGTGAAAAGGAGTCAGGCGCAGGAGAGTTGAGATGCGTGGACAAGGTATTTAATACACTAAAAAACACCAGTATAAACACAATACAACGGTGTGTGAAATATACTGGTACCCCGAATAAAAGGACAAATCTATGGTTCATATAAAATAACATCTAGGCTATTTATTTTTATGAGAACCAATGCTTGTGGACAGCAAAGGATAACCATGAACCTTTTATAATGATTGTTCACACACTTGGCCACTTCATATATGGGTTAGCTGAAAACGTCACGATACTTATGCTTGGCCAGATAGCTACCAACAATGACAATAAACTGCCATGTGAAGAATTTATTTATTTATTTCACCTTTATTTAACCAGGTAGGCTAGTTGAGAACAAGTTCTCATTTACAACTGCAACCTGGCCAAGATATAGCAAAGCAGTTCGACACATACAACAATGTTATTACTGAGTGGGATCAGAGTTACTACTATTATTATGACTGAGTGGGATCAGAGTTACTACTATTATTATTACTGAGTGGGATCAGAGTTACTACTATTGTTATGACTGAGTTACTACTATTATTATGACTGAGTGGGATCAGAGTTACTACTATTATTATGACTGAGTGGGATCAGAGTTACTATTATTATTATGACTGAGTGGGATCAGCGTTACTACTATTATTATTATGACTGAGTGGGATCAGAGTTACTACTATTATTATGACTGAGTGGGATCAGAGTTACTACTATTATTATTATGACTGAGTGGGATCAGAGTTACTACTATTATTATGATTGAGTGGGATCAGAGTTACTACTATTATTATGACTGAGTGGGGTCAGAGTTACTACTATTATTATGACTGAGTTACTACTATTATTATGATTGAGTTACTACTATTATTATGACTGAGTGGGATCAGAGTTACTACTATTATTATGACTGAGGGGGATCAGAGTTACTACTATTATTATGACTGAGTGGGATCAGAGTTACTATTATTATGACTTAGTGGGATCAGAGTTACTACTATTATTATGACTGAGGGGGATCAGAGTTACTACTATTATTATGACTGAGTGGGATCAGAGTTACTACTATTATTATGATTGAGTGGGATCAGAGTTACTACTAATATTATGACTGAGTGGGATCAGAGTTACTACTATTATTATGACTGAGTTACTACTATTATTATGACTGAGTGGGATCAGAGTTACTACTATTATTATGACTGAGGGGGATCAGAGTTACTACTATTATTATGACTGAGTGGGATCAGAGTTACTACTATTATTATGATTGAGTGGGATCAGAGTTACTACTATTATTATGAGTGAGTGGGGTCAGAGTTACTACTATTATTATGACTGAGTGGGATCAGAGTTACTACTATTATTATGACTGAGTGGGATCAGAGTTACTACTATTATTATGACTGAGTGGGGTCAGAGTTACTACTATTATTATGACTGAGTTACTACTATTATTATGATTGAGTTACTACTATTATTATGACTGAGTGGGATCAGAGTTACTACTATTATTATGACTGAGGGGGATCAGAGTTACTACTATTATTATGACTGAGTGGGATCAGAGTTACTATTATTATTATGACTTAGTGGGATCAGAGTTACTACTATTATTATGACTGAGGGGGATCAGAGTTACCACTATTATTATGACTGAGTGGGATCAGAGTTACTACTATTATTATGATTGAGTCGGATCAGAGTTACTACTAATATTATGAATGAGTGGGATCAGAGTTACTACTATTATTATGACTGAGTTACTACTATTATTATTACTGAGTGGGATCAGAGTTACTACTATTATTATGACTGAGTGGGATCAGAGTTACTACTATTATTATGACTGAGTGGGGTCAGAGTTACTACTATTATTATGACTGAGTTACTACTATTATTATGACTGAGTGGGATCAGAGTTACTACTATTATTATGACTGAGGGGGATCAGAGTTACTACTATTATTATGACTGAGTGGGATCAGAGTTACTACTATTATTATGATTGAGTGGGATCAGAGTTACTACTATTATTATGACTGAGTGGGATCAGAGTTACTACTATTATTATGACTGAGTTACTACTATTATTATTACTGAGTGGGATCATAGTTACTACTATTATTATGACTGAGTGGGATCAGAGTTACTACTATTATTATGACTGAGTGGGATCAGAGTTACTACTATTATTATGACTGAGTGGGATCAGAGTTACTACTATTATTATGACTGAGTGGGATCAGAGTTACTACTATTATTATGACTGAGTGGAATCAGAGTTACTACTATTATTATGACTGAGTGGGATCAGAGTTACTACTATTATTATGACTGAGTGGGATCAGAGTTACTACTATTATTATGACTGAGTGGGGTCAGAGTTACTACTATTATTATGACTGAGTTACTACTATTATTATGATTGAGTTACTACTATTATTATGACTGAGTGGGATCAGAGTTACTACTATTATTATGACTGAGGGGGATCAGAGTTACTACTATTATTATGACTGAGTGGGATCAGAGTTACTATTATTATTATGACTTAGTGGGATCAGAGTTACTACTATTATTATGACTGAGGGGGATCAGAGTTACTACTATTATTATGACTGAGTGGGATCAGAGTTACTACTATTATTATGATTGAGTGGGATCAGAGTTACTACTAATATTATGACTGAGTGGGATCAGAGTTACTACTATTATTATGACTGAGTTACTACTATTATTATTACTGAGTGGGATCAGAGTTACTACTATTATTATGACTGAGTTGGATCAGAGTTACTACTATTATTATGACTGAGTGGGGTCAGAGTTACTACTATTATTATGACTGAGTTACTACTATTATTATGACTGAGTGGGATCAGAGTTACTACTATTATTATGACTGAGGGGGATCAGAGTTACTACTATTATTATGACTGAGTGGGATCAGAGTTACTACTATTATTATGACTGAGTGGGATCAGAGTTACTACTATTATTATGACTGAGTGGGATCAGAGTTACTACTATTATTATGACTGAGTTACTACTATTATTATGACTGAGTGGGATCAGAGTTACTACTATTATTATGACTGAGTGGGATCAGAGTTACTACTATTATTATGACTGAGTGGGATCAGAGTTACTACTATTATTATGACTTAGTGGGATCAGAGTTACTACTATTATTATGACTGAGTGGGATCAGAGTTACTACTATTATTATGACTGAGTGGGATCAGAGTTACTACTATTATTATGACTGAGTGGGATCAGAGTTACTACTATTATTATGACTTGTGATTTGTGTGAATTAGGTAGTTGTTGGGGAATTGTTAGATTACACGTTAGATATTGCTGCACTGTCAGAACTAGAAGCACAAGCATTTCGCTACCCTCACAAGCACATCTGCTAACCATGTGTATGTGATCAATTTGATTTGATTAGAAATCATACAAAAGTGCAATGTGCTCTTATGCAACAGACATCAAGATGTATAGGTTTATACAGAAATACTAATGTAACATAGGATCCTAAGCCCTTCCCTCAGAATAATGGAGTCCAGTATTCATCTGGCAACGACAGACAGGCACAGTTGAAGTCGGAAGTTAACATACACCTTAGCCAAATACATTTAAACTCAGTTTTTCACAATTCCTGACATTTAATCCTAGTAAAAATGCCCTGTCTTAGGTTAGTTAGGATCGCCACTTTATTTTAAGAATGTGAAATGTCAGAATAATAGTAGAGAGAATGAATTATTTCAGCTTTTATTTCTTTCATCACATTCCCAGTGGGTCAGAAGTTTACATACACTCAATTAATATTTGGTAGCATTGCCTTTAAATTGTTTAACTTGGGTCAAATGTTTCGGGTAGCCTTCAACAAGCTTCCCAAAATAAGTTGGGTGAATTTTGTCCCATTCCTCCTGACAGAGCTGGTGTTACTGAGTTAGATTTGTAGACCTCCTTGCTCACACATGTTTTTTCAGTTCTGCCCACGCATTTTCAAAAGGATTGAGGTCAGGGCTTTGTGATGGCCACTCCAATACCTTGACTTTGTTGTCCTTAAGCTATTTTACATTTTGTACTCCGAAAGAACCTGACGAAGCAGATGCGAAACGCGTCGTTCATTCCAAATGTGTACACCGCCATGAAATTAAAAACCACAGTTTATATCCATGGTCGGTCGTTGTCATTCAAGTGTGTGGTTTCTCCTTGTGTTTAGGGATACTGAGTTGTTCCTGCTAGAATTAGCAACTTGAAGTTTCACTATTGTGCATTAAGCTTTGACCTTATTCTTTGTATTTTCTATATAACCCTTTCCTCTCTATTGTAGATGTTCTCGCTAAAATCCCAAATTGGCCTGCATACTACGTTCTTAGAACAAAAGGGTTCTTCATTTGTCCCTGTAGGGGCACTCTGAAGAACCCTTTTGGGATCCATGTAGAACCATTTTGGGTTCCATTTAGAAATGTCTGTGGAAATGGTTCACCATGAAACCCCAAAAGTTTCTTCAAATGGTGCTCCTACCATTGGCTCCTACAGCAGCCTGGTCGTACAGACTAGACGTAACAAACATCACATCAAATCTAACTGTAATAGTCACATACACAGCAGATGGTGCTCCTACCATTGGCTCCTACAGCATCCTGGTCTTATAGACTAGACGTAACAAACATCACATCAAATCTAACTGTAATAGTCACATACACAGCAGATGGTGCTCCTACCATTGGCTCCTACAGCAGCCTGGTCTTACAGACTAGACGTAACAAACATCTAATCAAATCTAACTGTAATAGTCACATACACAGCAGATGTTAATGCGACTGTCGCGAAATGCTTGTGCTTCTAGTTCTGACAGTGCAGTAATATCTAACAAGCAATCTAACAATTTTGCAACAACTACCTTATACACACAAATGTAAAGGGGTGAATGAGAATATTTACATATAAATGCAAATCCGGGACACTGAAATTAGTATGATATGTTACGTTTGGTATAGTTACATAAGACAGATGCTGGGTGTTTGGGTGGGCGTATAATGCGAATGTCTAGCAAGCCAAAAGGTTGCGAGTTTGAATCTCGTCACGGACAACTTTAACATTGTAGTTAATTAGCAACGTTTCGACTGCTTGCTACTGTTTAGCAACTTTGCAACTACTTAACATGTTAGCTAAACATTTTAGATAACCTATCTCCTAAACTTAACCCTAACCTTAATCATAACCCCTAGCCTACCTAAAATCTACATTTTAAAGAGCTATTTTCATTTAAAAAAACATTGTGCAGAACAGACAGGTTTTAATCACGTCAACGCCATTACATTTTTATCCAAAAAAGCATGGACATAGGCTTTACTCACCAACACACACACACACACACACACCAACACTTTTATCTATAATTTTTTTATGTTGTGGCTAGGAAGATAACTGTCTGCTCAGGGATTTGAACCTATGTGTACGTCAATGCAACCTTTCGGTTACTCGTCCAATGCTCTAACCACTATGCTACGCTGCCACCCCATTTCAGCTAGGTAATAACCGAGTAATAAGATGGTAATAACTATGTATGTACTCGGTAATTAGCTAATAATACTATTACCATTAGTAGTTACCATGTTGTTTAGCCCCCAATCCTTTCCTAACATCCCAAGCAGCCCATGGTGTGTTACCTGGAAACGGAGATGGTAGTTTCTATGTACTAACGCTGAGTCAGTGCTGGAAAATGCATCATCACCTGTTTCTCTTCAGTTATACCGTTATATCCCTTCCCAATAACTAACATAACATAACGGTGACATGCGTCCTTGTATGTGTCATGTCATAAGTTACTATGGCATGACAAACATTTCAGCTCTTTATTGTCAAAAAAACATCGCCACAGGATATGACTAATGATGGATAGATATGACAAGAGACATTCAGTGAAATGCTGCAACCCCCCCACCCACCCACCCACCACACACACACACACACACACACACACACACACACACACACACACACACTATTTTCTTGAGAAAGAAACACCATTTTCTTGACAGAAACACACAATTAATAAATTCGCCACAAATGTACACAGAGTTCAAACCGAAAATGTAGGAAAAGTTAAAGGAGCAATCAGCCTTTGAAACAATAACAAAGTGTACTCCTCGCCCGTTTCAGTAGACAGAGCTGTGGATACAAGGACTGACCGTCCATGATATCAATGTTATAGTTGTCCCTAACGATGAAGTCGGGAGGGGACTGTGGATCAGTCTTCGTCAGTCCATCCGTACGTACGTACATTAGTCACATGCGTGAAAATATGTCTTCTCCAGCAGGTGCCGTTTTTGTATGGAGGTCAATAAACAGGTTTTCATTCAACATGTTTATGCGAGTAATGTACATTGGATAAAAAATGTAACGACAGGCCAGTTGGAAACAGGAACTTTTGGTAGCTTGTACCGCCAGGGTAGTGGGTTCAATTCACAGGGCCACCAATACTGTTGAACGCACGACTGTAAGTTGCCATTCAAAATGGTTGGATCTTTTTGTGTCTGTAAAATTAATTATGCAAGAAATGGTGGTGGACACACCTTTATACGCAAATATTGATATAATAAGCATCATATCGACGTAAACTTCTAATCAAATCAAATCAAAACAAATTGTATTTGTCAAATGCGTTGAATAAGTGTAGACTTTACCGTGAAATGCTGACTTACAAGCCCTTAACCAACAATGTAGACTTTACCGTGAAATGCTGACTTACAAGCCCTTAACCAACAATGTAGACTTTACCGTGAAATGCTGACTGACAAGCCCTTAACCAACAATGTAGGCTTTACCGTGAAATGCTGACTGACAAGCCCTTAACCAACAATGTAGACTTTACCGTGAAATGCTGACTGACAAGCCCTTAACCAACAATGTAGACTTTACCGTGAAATGCTGACTGACAAGCCCTTAACCAACAATGTAGACTTTACCGTGAAATGCTGACTGACAAGCCCTTAACCAATAATGTAGACTTTACCGTGAAATGCTGACTTACAAGCCCTTAACCAACAATGTAGACTTTACCGTGAAATGCTGACTGACAAGCCCTTAACCAACAATGTAGACTTTACCGTGAAATGCTGACTGACAAGCCCTTAACCAACAATGTAGACTTTACTGTGAAATGCTGACTTACAAGCCCTTAACCAACAATGTAGACTTTACCGTGAAATGCTGACTGACAAGCCCTTAACCAACAATGTAGACTTTACCGTGAAATTCTGACTGACAAGCCCTTAACCAACAATGTAGACTTTACTGTGAAATGCTGACTTACAAGCCCTTAACCAACAATGTAGACTTTACCGTGAAATGCTGACTGACAAGCCCTTAACCAACAATGTAGACTTTACCGTGAAATGCTGACTTACAAGCCCTTAACCAACAATGTAGACTTTACCGTGAAATGCTGACTGACAAGCCCTTAACCAACAATGTAGACTTTACCGTGAAATGCTGACTTACAAGCCCTTAACCAACAATGTAGACTTTACCGTGAAATGCTGACTTACAAGCCCTTAACCAACAATGTAGACTTTACCGTGAAATGCTGACTTACAAGCCCTTAACCAACAATGTAGACTTTACCGTGAAATGCTGACTGACAAGCCCTTAACCAACAATGCAGTTCAAGCAATATAGTTAACAAAATATTTACTAAATAAACTAAAGTAAAAAATTAAATAAAATAACAATAACGAGGCTATATACAGAGGGTACCGGTACCAAGTCAATGTGTGGGGGTACAGGTTAGTCGAGGTAATGTGTACATGGAGGTAGGAGTAAAGTGACTATGCATAGATAATAAACAGCAAGTAGCAGCAGTGTAAAAACAAAGGGGGGTCAATGTAATAGTCTGGGTAGCCATTTGATTAATTGGTCCGCAGTCTTATGGCTTGGGGGTAGAAGCTGTTGAGAAGCTGTTGACTTTTGGTCCTAGACTTGGCACTCCGGTACAGCTTGCCGTGCGGTAGCAGAGAGAACAGTCGCTGACTTGGGTGACTGGAGTCTTTGCACATTTTTTGGGCCTTCCCCTGTCATCGCCTGGTGTAGCGGTCCTGGATGGCAAGAAGCTTGTTCCCAGTGATGTACTGGACCGTACGTAGTCACCTTTGTAGCGCCTTACGGTCAGATGCCAAGTAGTTGCCATACCAAGCGGTGATGCAACCAGTTGGAAACAGGAACTTTTGGTAGCTTGTATCGCCAGGGTAGTGGGTTCAATTCACAGGGCCACCAATACTGTCCTTAATGGTGCAGCTGTAGAACTTTTTTGAGGATCTGGGGACCCATGCCAAATCTTTTCAATCCCCTGAGGGGGAAAAGGTGTTGTCGTGCCCTGTCTTGGTGTGTTTGGACCATGATAGTTTGTTGGTGATGTGGACACCAAGGAACTTGAAACTCTCGACCCGCTCCACTACAGCCCTGTTGATGTTAATGGGGGCCTGTTCGGTCCGCCTTTTCCTATGGTCCATGATCAGCTCCTCTAGTAGGCTAATTAGTGATGAGGTGGGTTGAAAACTGTAAATATATATATATAATCTAGTAAATAAGTAAATAAATAAAAGCACTTCATGATGACAGAAGTGAGTGCTATGGGGTGATAGTCATTTAGTCCAGTTACCTTCACTTTCTTGGGTACAGGAACAATGGTGGACATCTTGAAGCAAGTGGGGACAGCACACTGGGATAGGGAGAGATTTAATATATCCGTAAACACTCCAGCCAGCTGGTCTGCGCATGCTTTCAGGACACGGCTAGGGATGCCGTTTGGGTCGGCAGCCTTGCGGAGGTTAACACACTTAAATGTCTTACTCACATTGCCGGCAACAGAGAACAAGATGTCGGTGGCACTATGTTATCCTAAAATGGGCGAAGAAGGTGTTTAGCTTGTCTGAAGGTGTTTAGCTTGTCTGGGAGCAAGACACTGGTGTAATCTGTGATTGTCTGGAGTTCCTGCCACATGCGTCTCCTGTCTGAGGTGCTGAATTGCGACTCCACTTTGTCTCTGTACTGATGTTTTGCCTGTTTGATTGCCTTACAGAGGGCATAACTGGACTGTTTGTTTTCAATAATATTCCCAGTCACGTTGCCATGGTTAAATGGCGGTGGTTCGTGCTTTCAGTTTTACGTGAATGCTGTCATCTATCTAAGGTTTTTGGTTTGGATAGGTTTTAATCGTCACAGTGGGAACAACATCCCCTATACACGGCCCGATGTGTACGTCAATGTTATTCTCAGAGGCAAAGGTTTATGGTTGAAGGTGTTTCACAAATGCAATGAGCTTTCAGACCCCCCCTTGCTATTTTTATTATTTAAAGCGTATAGCGACACATTTAACTACTTTTTAAAGCTGCCCAGCAACTTTTGGTTGATTTATCGAATTCCCTGTTTGAGTGTGTGTGCCCTCTCTCCGAGGCTCCGGGCGGGGGACCATTTTTGATACAGGCGGGAAACTGTTGAGTGTGAAAAACCAACCAGCGGTGTAGTTCTTGACACAAACCGGTGTGCATGGCACCTACTATCATACCCCCGTTCAAAGGCACTTAAATATTTTGTCTTTCCCATTCACCCTCTGAATGGCACACATACGCAATCCATGTCTCAATTGTCTCAAGGCTTAAAATTCCTTCTTTAACTTGTCTCCTCCCCTTCATCTACAATGACTGAAGTGGATTTAACTAGTGACATCAATAAGGGATCATAACTTTCACCTGGTTTCACCTGGTCAGTTTATGTCATGGAAAGAGCAGGTCTCCTTAATGCTTTGTATGTCGCCTTTTGAATATGATCGATCAACCTGCCCAATTGTTGCCCTCGTCCCGCATTGGGGCTTTTTAGATGTGGTCACCTTAGCTGTAAATCCAGCGCATATTGAATGTTGAAATTGCTGAAAGATACTGCATGGTTGATTTCTGTATGACGTTTAGGCCTACCAGTGCTGTAGTCAAGTGGAGCTGTTTTGTTAAAAGCTCATTTTGTCCTTCGATTTTGCCTAATCGTCATGATGAAGTAGTTTAGAACACCTTTCATTGAGCTGCTACAGAACTAATGAATTATGGGATCTGATGAGAAGTATTGATTTTGATGTATGTATAAATGCCAAGAGTGTCTTTCATGGTGTCTTCCATACAGACGTGGGTGACAATGCTAAAGATCTATGGTGGGCAATTGTAACGGGATTCGTCTTCCTCTGACGAGGAGTATGAAGGATCGGACCAATATGCAGCGTGGTACGTGTCCATGTTGAAATTTATTAACACTGAACACAAAAAACAAAATAATAAGGAGAACGACCGAAAACGAAACAGTTCTGTCTGGTAAAAACACAGAGACAGAAAACAATCACCCACCACTAAAATGGGGAAAACAGGCTACCTAAGTATGATTCTCAATCAGAGACAAAGAACGACACCTGCCTCTGATTGAGAACCATACCAGGCCAATCACATAAATACTACATAGAAAAAAGAACATAGACTACCCACCCCAACTCACGCCCTGACCAAACTAACACAAAGACATAATAAAGGAACTAAGGTCAGAACGTGACAGCAATAATGTGCATTGTGAACAATAAGAGTTGGAAGACAAGATGTTTGACTATAAAACAACTTTTTGAAGAAAGCTGGACTCCAAGAAACAGATGTCCTACAAAAACTTCCATGGACACTATTAAATATGTACACCATGTTATTATGTGGACTAAAAATGAACCCTTTTATTGATGTGAAAGCTGATTTGTGTATATATATATATATATATGATCTAACCTATTATAATGGAAAAATGTGAAAAACTCCAATAAAGATTATTTTAAAGAGACTGGTACTGAGACTGGAAGGCAGTCGGGGGTAGTCAAGACCAGGTGGGAGCAATCGAGTCAATGAGAGGGCAACAGGCACAATGTCACTGAATGTCACCTGTGTTATCCATCATTAGTCATATCTTGTGGATATCTTTTTTTTGTCAATAAAGAACTGAACTGGGCTTTGTTTGTCATGTCATAGCAATTTAGTGCCACCTACAAGGACATATGTCACTGTTATGTTAGTGATGGGGAAGGGAGGGATATAATGGTATAACTAAAGAGAAACAGGTAATGATGCATTTTCCAGCACTGATTCAGTATTAATACATAGAAACTACCATCTCCGTTTCCAGGTAACACACCATGGGATGTTTGGGATGTCAGGAAAGGATTGGGGGTTAAACAAGCATCAGCTGTCACAGCAGCTTACCGATCATTGCACCTGTACACAGCCCATCTGTAAATAGCCCACCCATCTACCCTATCCCCATATTGTTATTTCTTTTTTTGCTCCTTTGCACCCCAGTATCTCTACTTGCACATTCATCTTCTGCACATCTACCACTCCAGTGTTAAATTGCTAAATAGTAATTATTTCACTACTATGGCCTGATTATTACCTTATCTCCATAATCTTACTACATTTGCACACACTGTATATGCCATGCCCTGACCATAGAGAGCCCTTGTTTCTCTATGGTGTAGTAGGTCAGGGCGTGACTAGAATACCCTTCTAGTTTATAATTTCTATGTGGGGTTCTAGTTTATTTTTCTATGTTGGTGATTTGTATGATTCACAATTAGAGGCAGCTGGTAATAGTTGTCTCTAATTGGGGATCATATTTTGGTAGCATTTTTCCCCACATGTGTTTGTGGGATAATATTTTGTGTTTGTGCACCACGTCTCGTTAGTTTATTGTTGTTCAAGTTTCACTTTAAATAAATATGTGGAACTCAATTTCCGCTGCGCCTTGGTCCGTCTCTCCTCACGTACGTGACATTTTATAGATTTTTCTACTGTATTATTGACTGTACGTAACTCTGTTGTTTGTGTCGAACTGCTTTGCTTTATCTTGGCCAGGTCGAAGTTGTAAATGAGAACTTGTTCTCAACTGGCCTACCTGGTTAAATAAAGGGGAAATAAAAATAAAAACAATTCTGGGAGATATGAAGAAACTAAGGTTTTATAACAAGGGAGGGGTACCTGCTAGGCTGCACTTCATGTGGTGTAAACCAGAGTTGAATCAGCAGGGTTTGTGGAGCTTGTGATAATGATGCTTCAAGCCACCCTCTTCAGGAATGGAGGAGGCAGTGTGATGACATGTTGAAGCAGGCAACAGGGTTTGTGGGGCTTTTGACGGTGATGCTTCAAGCCACCCTCTTCAGGAATGGAGGAGGCAGTGTGATGACATGTTGAAGCAGGCAACAGGGTTTGTGGGGCTTTTGACGATGATGCTTCAAGCCACCCTCTTCAGGAATGGAGGAAGCAGTGTGATGCCATGTTGAAGCAGGCAAATCAGCTGTGTTTGTGGGGCTTATGATGAGGAGGCTTAAATCCACGTCATTTGTGAATACCATTGAAATCAGAACAAAAATATCATTCAAGAGGTATCACTGTTTCAGTAACTGCATGAGCTACTTTCATGAAGATAACTTCCCACTGTTGAATTAAATGGAGTTAAACATCCAGAAAGGTCAAATTATAGCACTTCCAGGGGTGAAAGTAAGGTGGTATGGTCCGGTATGCATACCGGAAAAATAAATAGTTGGGGTGCGCCATACAGATAAAACATGAGCCTATCACAATAATGAAAACAAAATGTCAGGAAAACTGTAGGCTGTTACACCATTATAATTACCACCAGTCAGAGGCATGACAATTGAGCGAATGGACTTGAAAACCGGTGGTATAGCCTACGCTCCAACATGTGATGTTATTCTACGAGAACATTGACATTTTTTCAAGGCAGAGATGAGTGGCCTAGATGTGCGTGGACAGCAGTGGAGGCATACATTCTGGCCTAATTGACAACTGCCAAATGTAATTAACTTTTTGGTGTTTCGTGTAACAAATGTATCTTCCCATTCACCACAAGGCTGGAAATACATGTATGTTGGTAGTGGATGAATGTGTGCAGGTAGCCTAGTAAAGGAGACCTTTGGAGGAATTGTTTGACATGTGCATGCACACAGGAGATCCCATACCAGGAGGTAATGAATTCTACTTTTGACCCCTGAGTACTTCATAATTAAATTAGACAATTAGAAAACAATGAGACTTTTGACACACGTAAATCAAGTCTTATTTGCATGTGCTCCAATGTTAACATTGTTGTTGGTTGCCCAGTCATTGAGGTTATTCACTAATCACAAAGTAGCATGACATGACAAAAAACAGAGACAGAGTTTTGCATAGCAGTCAGGGAAAATACTGTATATACTGTAGCAGCATCTAAGGTACATCAGTAAGGCTGAGTGACACTGAGGATTGAGTGACATTAAAACAAAATATGAGGCAAGTGACATGTCATGTTGGTACAAGTGAATGTTAAATGGGCATAGGTGTAGGTCTACTGGTATTATTCAGTATGATAACATCAGCCCCAAAATATCCTACTACTCCTGTTCCCCAAGGATGTGTCACTAATTATGTGTTACTGAGCAACAGTTAAGTTTCTCCTGGGTATTATCCCAGTATCTGTCACTCCCAGCGTGTGTGTGTATATGTGTGTGTGTGTGTGTCTGTGTGTGTGTGTAACAGGGACTATATAAGATGACAGAGGACGGGACTAGAGTGTGGAGATCAATAGGAGATCAACTGGAGGTGAAGATTAAGACTGGACTAGTCTGCTGTACTGTACATCTCTGGTAAGACTTCTCTGTCTAAACACTGCATGTAGCTTTTGTGTGTAGTTTTATTATTTTATCGATTATATATATATATATATATATATAATATGATATTGTTATAAAACCCTTTGACAATCTGTCTTTGAAAAAAATGCTATATAAATAAATGTGATTGATTGTTGTGTAATAGAATGATACAGGTGACCTATATTCAAATCAGTCTAGAGTCTTTGGCTTCTAGTTCTGAAGTCACATTGATATATATGTTTAGGACATATAAATATATATTAGAATGCCTTTGGGTTTCAACTGAGTACTATAAGTCCTTGGACCCAACTGTGATAATTTAGGGTGAATGTCAATCACAGTAATATTATTATTAATGTATTTTTACTATGAATAAGATCTTATCAAGAGTTTTCTGACCCTATGACATGGATACAAACAAAGGGATTGGTTTGTGTTTAAAGGATCTGTTTTAGTTGACTCAGTGAGAACAATGTTGCAACCAAGAAATACTCCTAAGGTAAGAAACTCATCTTCAAAATATAGAATAGGACATTTGTCTGAAAGAAACCACACAATATTATGAAATATCTTATTGATAACCTACATGACGAACCACAGATCCTACGAACACTTCACAAAGGGACTTTATAATTGAGAAAGGAGTATCCCTTAGCCAGATAATTCACTATAAATTATTGTTCATTTTGTCCCTAAAACGAGGTTCTAATCTCATTCCTGGTACTTCATAGCTCAAAACCATTACCTCCTGTTATCTGGAATGCTCTTTAGGTTTAATCACCCAAAGACATTGTGAATCTCCTCTGTCAGTGCTATCTCATAGAGGCCCATCCTCAGTAGAACACACACATACTTTCCTGACAAAGTAAGAGTATAAGATATCAGAATCAGCTAACTTGTCATTGAAATACTATGTTACTTTAGAAGTGTTATGGCTCAGTTAAACCAAACTGTATCATCTTTTTTCTGTCTCTCGTTCATTCTGTCAGACTGTGCGTCTGTCTCACTCCATCAATGACGAGGAGGGAAAATACGTGACGTTGAGGAAGACTCAGATTAAGAAGTGGCTGAAAGGTCAGGGTTTCAACTGTGAACTGGTGGGTAGTCCTGTCTTCTCTATCGATCACTATCTCTGGTACTCATGCTCTTTCTCTAACTCCTCCCTCTCTCCACAGCCAACTACATATGGAGCCCACTCCCATGTCTCCAGCTGCCAGTTGTTAGTCCTGTCCCCCCCACCTTATCCTTATATAACACACTGTATGATGGGATACTGATGTAAAATCCTTTAGATTTGATCTCTTTCGGTCTCTCTCTCTCTCTGTCTTTTGTTCTCGCTATATCTCTCTCTTTATTCCTCTCTCTCCCCATCTCTCAGGAGGATGTTCCTAACATAGCGTTGCTGGGGTCAGGTGGAGGAGAGAGGGCAGCAGTGGGCATGCTGGGATCTCTGCATCAGCTAGGACAGGACAACCTGCTGGGCAGCCTCCTCTATATGTGTGGGGTGTCAGGCACCACCTGGTATACACACACACACTTACTATTGTTCTTAGCAGGAAAGTTAATTTTGAATATGCTAGGTATCTCGCTCTCTCGCACTCACTCACTCGCTCTCGCACTCACACACACACACACACACACACACACACACACACACACACACACACACACACACACACACACACACACACACACACACACACACACACACACACACACACACACACACACAGGTGCATGTCATCCCTGTACAGCGATCCAGATTGGTCATTGAATAAGCGTTGTAATGAGGTGATAAAGACGCTGAAGGGTCCTACAGTGAACTTGAGCAAAGCTGTGGAGTGGCTGAAATTGAGAAAGAAAGAAAACCAGGACTTCAACCTCACTGACTTCTGGGGCGCCTTCACTGCCTCCTATTTCATGAAAGAGGTCAGTGTATGGTTGTGTTTGTGTGATTGCGTGTGTGTCTGTCGGTTTGCCAGTGTGTGTGTGTATATTTGTCTGTCTGCCAGTGTGTGAATTTGTGTGTCTGCCTCTGTTGGGCTAATTATCCCCCCCATCATCTCTTCACCACGGTTGTTCTCTCTTTCCCTGTCTCTCCACCCCCCCCCCCCCATCTCTTCCCCCTTGTTCTCTCTCTCCTGTATCAGATGCACACTCGCTGTCTCTCTGAAGATGCTCACATCACCAACCCCTACCCCATCTACAGCGCCATAGAACTAGACTGCCGCAATCAGGATGACACTAAAGGTGACTTATGCAGGGTTCATGCAAACTCTGAAATTCAGAACTTTCTTTGTTTCCTAGTTCTGAGTTCATAGTGAACGCGGCATCAATCAATCAAATGTAATTGCATTACATTTTTAACAAAGACAATTGTCTCACACTGCAAGAACAATACAAATAATATAAACAACTCATGCAATATGAACCATATGAACTAACACTCATCTGTAGACACCCAAAAAGCAAGCCAGGCATTAGTCTGAGTCCCAGTCGGGCTACATAGCGAATAGTGTGTCATTTCAGAGAAAGCCAATGAATGTAAATATCTGTAATTTACCAATTTTCTGTAGGGGTGTGGTTTGAGATGACCCCCTACGAGAGTGGCTTCTCCGGATTGGGCGCTTTCATCCCCACTTCCTGTCTTGGGAGTAAGTTTGAAGGTGGAGCTCTGATAGAGAAGAGGAAGGAAATGGACATGGTTCTGCTGCAAGGTGGGGAACCCACAGACACACACATGTACAAGCAAACGTGTGCACACACCCACACATCAATTTATTGTTGTGTGTTTGTTGTTGCTGGGCAGGTATCTGTGGGAGTGCCTTTGCAGACATGCAGATAAACAATGATGAGGTAGTAAAAAGGATCTGGAGATTATTTGGAGGTAAGCTACAGTACAGCATGCAAGTTAGCCTGCTAGTTAGCCTGCTAGTTAGCCTGCAACCCAGGAACAGACCCAGTACACACACACAAAGAAACAACAACAACGAAGAGAATCACCTTCAATCAAAAACAAACACAAAAAATGTAAAACAATACTCCAAAACAATAGTAGACAATAAACTACCGGACAATACTAGACAATAATCTACAGGACAATAATAGACCATAATCTACAGGACAATACTAGACAATAATCTACAGGACAATAATCTACAGGACAATACTAGATTATAATCTACAAGACAATACTAGACAATAAACTACAGGATAATAATAGACCATAAACTACAGGACAATACTAGACAATCTACAGGACAATAATCTACAGGACAGTACTAGACAATAATCTACAAGACAATACTAGACAATAAACTACAGGACAATAATAGACCATAATCTACAGGACAATACTAGACAATAATCTACAAGACAATACTAGACAATAAACTACAGGACACTACTAGACCATAAACTACAGGGCACTAATAAACTAAGACACCATAAACTACAGGACAATAAACTACAGGACACTACTAGACCATAAACTACAGGGCACTAATAAACTACAGGACACTACTAGACCATAAACTACAGGACAATACTAGACCATAAACTACAGGACACTACTAGACCATAAACTACAGGACAATACTAGACCATAATCTACAGGACAATACATGAAACAAACTACAGGATAATAGTAGACAATAAACTACAGGCCAAATGTTAAGTGATGATGCCAGTGAAGCCGGTGTTTGGAGGATATTTTGGCACAGGAGTTGTTAGGCTCGAGACAAAGCCGAGGGTCGGCAAACTGTGCCAATATATCCTCCAAACACCGGCTTCGAGGACTTAATAACTTTTATACAATGGGCTAGCTACATATTCATGACCCAGTCGTTTGTTGTAAATGTTCCTTTGCCATACTGGCTGTGATCAGCTTTAATATTGCAGGTAGATTATAGCTTCCGTCAATGTAATTGTCTTCATCGCTTCCAATCCGCCATATATTTTTTGAAAATATATATACATACATACATACCTACAGTGGGGCAAAAAAGTATTTAGTCAGCCACCAATTGTGCAAGTTCTCCCACTTAAAAAGATGAGCGAGGCCTGTAATTTTCATCATAAGTACACTTCAACTATGACAGACAAAATGAGAAAAAAAAATAGAAAATCACATTGTAGGATTTGTTATGAATTTATTTGCAAATTATGGTGGAAAATAAGTATTAGGTACACTTAGAGATCATAGGTACACTTAAGGTCATATGTACACTTAGAGATCATAGGTACACTTCAAGAGACAGAATCTAAAACAAAAATCCAGAAAGTCACATTGTATGATTTTTAAGTAATTAATTTGCATTTTATTGCATAAGTATTTGATATATCAGAAAAGCAGAACTTAATATTTGGTACAGAAACCTTTGTTTGCGATTACAGAGTTCATACGTTTCCTGTAGTTCTTGACCAGGTTTGCACACACTGCAGCAGGGATTTTGGCCCACTCCTCCATACAGACCTTCTCCAGATCCTTCAGGTTTCGGGGCTTTCGCTGGGCAATACGGACTTTCAGTTCCCTCCAAAGATTTTCAATTGGGTTCAGGTCTGGAGACTGGCTAGGCCACTCCAGGACCTTGAGATGCTTCTTACGGAGCCACTCCTTAGTTGCCCTGGCTGTGTGTTTTGGGTCGTTGTCATGCTGGAAGACCCAGCCACGACCCATCTTCAATGCTCTTACAGAGGGAAGGAGGTTGTTGGCCAAGATCTCACGATACATGGCCCCATCCATCCTCCCCTCAATACGGTGCAGTCGTCCTGTCCCCTTTGCAGAAAAGCATCCCCAAAGAATGATGTTTCCACCACCATGCTTCACGGTTGGGATGGTGTTCTTGGGGTTGTACTCATCCTTCTTCTTCCTCCAAACACGGCGAGTGGAGTTTAGACCAAAAAGCTCTGTTTTTGTCTCATTAGACCACATGACCTTCTCCGATTCCTCCTCTAGGTCATCCAGATGGTCATTGGCAAACTTCAGACGGGCCTGGACATGCGCTGGCTTGAGCAGGGGGACCTTGCGTGCGTTGTAGGATTTTAATCCATGACCGTGTAGTGTGTTACTAAGGGTTTTCTTTGAGACTGTGGTCCCAGCTCTCTTCAGGTCATTGACCAGTTCCTGCTGTGCAGTTCTGGGCTGATCCCTCACCTTCCTCATCATTGATGCCCCACGAGGTGAGATCTTGCATGGAGCCCCAGACCGAGGGTGATTGACCGTCATCTTGAACCCCTTCCATTTTCTAATAATTGCGCCAACAGTTGTTGCCTTCTCACCAAGCTGCTTGCCTATTGTCCTGTAGCCCATCCCAGCCTTGTGCAGGTCTACAATATTATCCCTGATGTCCTTACACAGCTCTCTAGTCTTGGCCATTGTGGAGAGGTTGGAGTCTGTTTGATTGAGTGTGTGGACAGGTGTCTTTTAGACAGGTAACGAGTTCAAACAGGTGCAGTTAATACATGTAATGAGTGGAGAACAGGAGGGCTTCTTAAAGAAAAACTAACAGGTCTGTGAGAGCCGGAATTCTTACTGGTTGGTAGGTGATCAAATACTTATGTCATGCAATAAAATGCAAATGAATTACTTAAAAATCACACAATGTGATTTTCTGGATTTTTGTTTTAGATTCCATCTCTCACAGTTGAAGTGTACCTATGTTAAAAAATTACAGACCTCTAGATGCTTTGTAAGTAGGAAAACCTGCAAAATCGGCAGTGTTTCAAATACTTGTTCTCCCCACTGTACATACATACAGTACCTTTATAAAATGTATACATTTCCTTAATTACCCTCCAACCCTACCACCCCTCCCCCAATTGGAGCAAACTAGTGAACAACAACGCTAAGGCCTGTATTTCCAGCTTATACATACTATATACATTTTATGGACACAGTCTATTTTACAATAGTTATATATATATTATTTTGTTTTTACTCCTGTCCCTCCTCTACTCCCATCTATTTCTGATGTCCATCCGGTTTTATTTCTAATTGCCATATCTTTCAAACTGTACTTTTTCAAAACAGTTCTTAACCTGTATTTGTTTTACGGACACAGTATGTTTTACATTAGTTATCTTGCTGTTATTAGTTGTTATTAGTCCCAACCTTCAGCTCCATTTAACCCCTTCCATCTATCTCTTAACACCATCCATATTGGATTTCTATTTGCCATTTATTTTTCTACTGTGCTGTGATTTTTCACAAAAGTTCTGAACCTTTCTATTCTCATTGTTTTTACAGATTGTAAATTGAAAATAAACAGTTTTGTTAAAAGTATTATTATATTATTGATCAATTGACTATGACTTTTCAGATCGCCCAGTAGTGTCATCTGCAGGTTGTGGTGCAGGTAAATATTGCAATTCTTCAACTATTCCTGGACCTGTGACCTTATGGACAGTACCAAAACAAATGATCCAATGATTCCTCCTCTTCACAGCAATATCTGCATTGCTGGGAAGGTTGTATCCCCCATATAAATAACATTCTATTGGTTGCGAAAATTTGTATAATAATTTTAAATTGAAAAGTTTTGAATCTGGCGTCATTTTGCGTATCAGTTCAAAAACCATGTGCCATGGAATCGGTACGTCAACTATTTCGCAATCTATATGGCACAATGGTCAATGTCTTGGTCCTTAAATGAAACTGATCCTTTTTTATTTATCACAATTTTCTTTAACCAATTCTGGGTTCCTGAGAAGCGCAGCGGTCCAAGGCACTGCATCTCAGTGCTAGAGGTGACACTATAGTTCCTTGTTCGATTCCATGCTGTATCATAGGGCGGCGCACAACTGGCCCAGTGTCGTCCGGGTTTGGCCGTCATTGGGAATAAGATTTTTTCTTAACCAACTTGCCTAGTTAAGTACAGTTTTTTTTAAGTTCCTTACATTTTTGTGGTAATGCTGCAATTATTTGGTTGTAATTTTGGGTAGAGCAGACATTTCCATATGTTTTTGTTCGCTGTATGTGTGACATAACTCCACCACTCGTATTTATGATATCATCTACAAAGATGATACTTATTTATTTTTAAACAAATGTTTTTTGAAAAAATATTTTTTTGAATATAAGGTGAGACATTCTTACTAATTTGCTAGAGAACCAGTTCGGATTTAAGTATAACTTTTTTATGACTGAAACCTTTAGTGAGAGGTATAATGCCCTCCAAATTCATATTCATTATATAAATAGACCCGTTTAATTTTGTCTGGCTTGCGGTTTCAAATAAAATTCTATATTTTTTTCTCATATGATTTAAAAACTGTTGGCTAGGTGTAAGCAAGACCATAAGCAAATAGGTAAACTGGGAAAAGACTCAAAAGTGAATCAGGGTAATATTTCCACAAACAGAAAGGTATTTACCTTTCCATGGTAGCAAGATATTATCTATTTTTGCTAACTTTCTATTAAAATGATTGGAATGATAATTTATTTCTTTCTGGATATATATACAGAGTACATCCACATCACCGTCAGACCATTTTATTGGTAAACTACATGGTAATGTAAAATCAATATCTAATATCCTGAGAGGTTCGAAAAATGATCCAGATCCTCTATGAGACTGTGGAGGGATCCTTGTTTTGGACGTTCTTATCCCTTGCTTGCTAACTAGCCAATTACGGCTAATTACAGTCACGGCAAAAAGCTAGAATAACAGCAATGTACCTGCATTTGCATTTGTTTAATTAAGCTGTTTTTTAGTGACATTATTTAGGTACATCCATAACAGTGGGCTAATGAGGCGCAATTTCGCATGGCATAGAAATTTGCTCACGTGTCAAGGCCACTGTTGTTCAGAGGATCTATCCAACAAGACAGCTAAAATCACTTCATACTGAAGCTGAAAAGACTGCAAACTAGTTGCACTTTGTTTCGTTTGACCTGTTTTCAATTTACATTTCTTTGTATACTCGTTCATTACTATGGGGCAGCTGGAGATCGAATTGGTAAATTGAAACAATGTTGCAAATGTCGGAGATAGACAGCAAGGTTTATACAAATCTCTAATGTTGAAAACTAAATGTTAGTCTAAAATAAATGTTAGATTATCTCTAGATGTTTTTATAGTAGAGATCAAGTTTATAAATTGCCTGGCTGGGCTGATGAGACAGTGGATTACGTAGTCAGATGGAACAGAGTAAATAGGTCATAGATCTAATGTCATAGATTTAGCCGTGGAATCGACACCGGCTGGAAACTGGTTTTAACCAATCAGCATTCAGGATTAGACCCACCCGTATAATAGACAAACTACGGGACAATAGCAGACAAACTACAAGACCATACTAGACATTAAACAACGGGTGGGTCTAATCCTGAATGCTGATTGGTTAAAACCGCATTCCAGCTGGTGTGGGGAGGTAAATTGACCAGAGGAGGCTGGTGGGAGAAGCTATAGGAGGTCAGGCTCATTGTAATAGCTGGAAGGGAATTGGCCAAGAGGACATCCTCAAGGTCCGAGGGCGGGACTTGAGATTTAGATGTCTCAGACAGGGTTACCTCATCATGAGAGGGGGTTGTGTTTCCAAATCACCTCCACTACACCTGACCAACCTGCTTTGTTCTGCAGGGTACGAGAGCTTAAAGACGGAGGAAGAGGTGGTGTGTGAGTGTGTGCCCTCCCAAGTGGTGAGGTGTGTGTCTGAGCTGATCAAGTATGCTGAGGACCCAGATCCACAGAAGACAATGGAAGTCATCACCACACTGGGACAGCTACTGAAGGGTGAGAGAGAGAGAGAGAGAGAGCGCGAGAGAGAGAGCGCGAGAGCGAGAGAGACACACACACACACACACACACACACACACACACACACACACACACAAACAAAAAGACACCATTATCATGAACTGTGTGATAATGTGTATAATGACTCTAGGTCTTGTGAGCAGTAAGGGTGAGATGCTGTGGAACACGGACCCTGAGAGCTGGAAGAAAACCAGCTTGGTGGAGAGAAAGAAGTTCATAGAGACAGTCAGTCTGGAGCTCATCCTCTCCTCAGGCAGCTGGGCAAAAGACTGGAAGGACGAACGCTACACTCCAACACCAGGTTAGCCCACCAGCCTGCACTCTGAGATATAAAGAGTTCCTAAAGGATTCTTTGGTTGTCCGTGTGGGAGAACACTTTATGGGTTTATGGGTTCTTTATGGGTTCCATGTACTGTCGAACCCCATTAGGTTCCATTTATAACCTTCTGTGGAAAAGGCTCTACATGTAACGAAAAAGGGTTCCAAAGGGTTCTCCCACAGAGACAACTGAAGAACCCTTTATAGGTAGGTAGCACTATGTAGTACTTTTATACTTAGAGGCATTAGACCCTACACCTGCACTTGGAGCTGAGTTTTTTTACAGAAGGTTTTTACAGAAGGTTTGGGGACCTGGATGTAAAATTCAGTATGGTTATGTGGTAATATGGTCTTAGTGTAAGAGGGTATATGGTACTAGGTAGTTATAAACAGTGGACATCTGTATCTAGTACAGCTCCAATAGGGGAGGCTGGTGGTCAATTTTGACAAAAGTGCTTTAAGTGTATTTGTTTTCTAATTATTGTTGCTAATGCACATTTTTGACAGTACTTTCCATTGACAATTTACCCTTATCCAAGCCACTCCAAGTTAATGCCTAATCCTAATCCTAACCACTCAAAGTTAACGCCTAATCCTAACCACTCAAAGTTAACGCCTAACCTTAACTAGTGATGTTAGGTTTGATAGGTAATCTTTGTCTTATTCTCTGCAGATGAAGCGATGTTCAGTAGGTCGATGAGAACATTGGAAAAGCCAGACGAAGTGACAATAACAAACTCCTGGGTCTCCGATGGTAATTGTTGCAGCTTGATTTTAGCACACACCAAATACTGTTTAAATTCTAATTCCTTTTCATACTTAACACGATCATGCTCCAGTTTAGCTTGTTCATGCTCTGGCTGTAACAGAAGCAGTTCTTTCTTTCATGTGGATTTGCGGTGTGTATTTACGCACTGTAGCCCGCTGGCATGGGAGAAAAAACTGCACGGATGTGCCTCCGAGACAACTGCTCGGTCCACAGACACCACACAAAAATAACAAACAAAATAACCATGCCCAACGTATTTCAAAGTGGAACATGTCACTAAGCCTAACAAGGGAAAAGAAAGGCTATAGCTCTGAGTAGCAAGTGGCACTACCCTACCCAAATCTCTCATTGGAGGTACACAGCAGATTGAACTCTGCTCCTCGAACCATTATCCCAACAGTGAGAGGAGCAAGAAATCCCAGCCTGTGTAGGGGTCTGGAAACGAATCAATGTTACTCTCTCCAACGTAGCACATAACCAATTATCCACCGCAGCGGCAAGTTTAACAAACAAAGGCAACCAACACTGGGCTTACCAAACAGCGCAACTCAAAACAGCTGTACCAAAAGCTGCAAACAAAGCACCTACAGCGTTTATCAAACACTAACTCCACATTTTCTCCCAAACAAAATACACTTACCAGTTAGCTTAACGAGACTTAATTAGGCCTACTGGCATACTTTTCCATGCAATGCACCATTTGATGACGTCACAGGACAACCAAAATCACTGATACTTCTCTAAGGCACTATACCAAACACTTATAAGACTATGCAGTGAATACCAACCAAAGCGCATCCCAATTAGCATTAATCCATTATAATGCAACAAAATACTATACGCAAAAATGTCTAGGAACCAACCATATAATCCCAGATGAGCCATCACTTGTCATGAACCGGCTCGTATCCCGTAACAAAAAGGGAGACAACGCAGAGATCATGGAATACAAAAATATATTTATTAACTGAGGTAAACTAGGGGAGGCTGGTGGAGGGAGAAATCAGAAGACTGCTTATTGTAATGCTTGGGAATGGCATCATGAACGGTATCAAACACATATCAAACACGTGTTTGGTACGATTTCTCATTCCGTTCTATCCATTGCAGTGAACCCATGATCCGATTTCTCCCACCACCAGCCCCCTGTGGTTCAGCATCATGTCCAGCCGCTCAGTCACTTATAGGATACGTGTTCCTGCTGTAGGGGATAGTGGTTACTGGCTAAGTGTGTGTGCACGCACGTATCAGACAATAGTAACCAGCAGAGGGATAGAAATGGAAGATTGGCTTGCAAGGTGGTAGATTGGGGTTGTTGAGCGGGCGTACAACAATGACATGCAACCTGAACGTCAGGAGTTCAAATCAGTTTCTGGTCAATTTTGACAAAAGATCTTTAAGTGTATTTGTTTTCTAATTATTGTTGCTAATGCACATTTTTGACAGCACTTTCCATTGACAATTTACCCTTATCCAAGCCACTCCAAGTTAATGCCTAATCCTAATCCTAACCACTCAAAGTTAACGCCTAATCCTAACCACTCAAAGTTAATGCCTAACCTTAACTAGTGATGTTAGGTTTGATACTGGATTTCTGAGGCATGTGTCGAAGTCTCTAAGCAGCTAACTTTGAAGCAGTGTGCCGATGCGTGTATTACTTTATCAAAAGTATAACATCAATGACGTCTTAAGCATCATTTTTATCAGGTGCTGTTTCAAACCGTGTGATACATGCCAGACAATGAGGTCATCTGTGTCTTATTCTCTGCAGATGAAGGGATGTCCAGGGAGTCGATGAGAACATTGGAAAAGCATGACAAAGTGCCAATAAGAAACTCCTGGCTCTTCGATGGTAATGTTTTTTTTTCATTAAATCAAATCAAACTTTATTTACCACATGTGCCGAATACAACTTGTGTAGACTTTACCGTGAAATGCTTACTAGCAAGCCCTTAACCAACAATGCAGTTCAAGAAAAAAACATACCTTTACCTTTCTATCCAGTATGTACTTACCTTTACCGTTCTATCCAGTATGTACTTACCTTTACCTTTCTATCCAGTATGTACTTACCTTTACCGTTCTATCCAGTATGTACTTACCTTTACCTTTCTATCCAGTATGTACTTACCTTTACCTTTCTATCCAGTATGTACTTACCTTTACCTTTCTATCCAGTATGTACTTACCTTTACCATTCTATCCAGTATGTACTTACCTTTACCATCCAGTATGTACTTACCTTTCTATCCAGTATGTACTTACCTTTCTATCCAGTATGTACTTACCTTTCTATCCAGTATGTACTTACCTTTCTATCCAGTATGTACTTACCTTTCTATCCAGTATGTACTTACCTTTCTATCCAGTATGTACTTACCTTTCTATCCAGTATGTACTTACCTTTCTATCCAGTATGTACTTACCTTTCTATCCAGTATGTACTTACCTTTCTATCCAGTATGTACTTACCTTTCTATCCAGTATGTACTTACCTTTCTATCCAGTATGTACTTACCTTTCTATCCAGTATGTACTTACCTTTCTATCCAGTATGTACTTACCTTTCTATCCAGTATGTACTTACCTTTCTATCCAGTATGTACTTACCTTTCTATCCAGTATGTACTTACCTTTCTATCCAGTATGTACTTACCTTTCTATCCAGTATGTACTTACCTTTCTATCCAGTATGTACTTACCTTTCTATCCAGTATGTACTTACCTTTCTATCCAGTATGTACTTACCTTTCTATCCAGTATGTACTTACCTTTCTATCCAGTATGTACTTACCTTTCTATCCAGTATGTACTTACCTTTCTATCCAGTATGTACTTACCTTTCTATCCAGTATGTACTTACCTTTCTATCCAGTATGTACTTACCTTTCTATCCAGTACGTACTTACCTTTCTATCCAGTATGTACTTACCTTTCTATCCAGTATGTACTTACCTTTCTATCCAGTACGTACTTACCTTTACCATTCTATCCAGTATGTACTTACCTTTACCATTCTATCCAGTATGTACTTACCTTTCTATCCAGTATGTACTTACCATTCTATCCAGTATGTACTTACCTTTACCTTTCTATCCAGTATGTACTTACCTTTCTATCCAGTATGTACTTACCTTTCTATCCAGTATGTACTTACCTTTCTATCCAGTATGTACTTACCTTTCTATCCAGTATGTACTTACCTTTCTATCCAGTATGTACTTACCTTTCTATCCAGTATGTACTTACCTTTCTATCCAGTACGTACTTACCTTTCTATCCAGTATGTACTTACCTTTCTATCCAGTATGTACTTACCTTTCTATCCAGTATGTACTTACCTTTCTATCCAGTATGTACTTACCTTTACCATTCTATCCAGTATGTACTTACCTTTACCATTCTATCCAGTATGTACTTACCTTTCTATCCAGTATGTACTTACCATTCTATCCAGTATGTACTTACCTTTACCTTTCTATCCAGTATGTACTTACCTTTACCTTTCTATCCAGTATGTACTTACCTTTACCTTTCTATCCAGTATGTACTTACCTTTACCTTTCTATCCAGTATGTACTTACCTTTACCATTCTATCCAGTATGTACTTACCTTTACCTTTCTATCCAGTATGTACTTACCTTTACCATTCTATCCAGTATGTACTTACCTTTACCTTTCTATCCAGTATGTACTTACCTTTACCATTCTATCCAGTATGTACTTACCTTTACCTTTCTATCCAGTATGTACTTACCTTTACCTTTCTATCCAGTATGTACTTACCTTTACCTTTCTATCCAGTATGTACTTACCTTTACCATTCTATCCAGTATGTACTTACCTTTACCATTCTATCCAGTATGTACTTACCTTTACCATTCTATCCAGTATGTACTTACCTTTACCTTTCTATCCAGTATGTACTTACCTTTACCTTTCTATCCAGTATGTACTTACCTTTACCTTTCTATCCAGTATGTACTTACCTTTACCTTTCTATCCAGTATGTACTTACCTTTACCTTTCTATCCAGTATGTACTTACCTTTACATCCAGTATGTACTTACCTTTACCTTTCTATCCAGTATGTACGTACTTTTACCTTTCTATCCAGTATGTACTTACCTTTACCTTTCTATCCAGTATGTACTTACCTTTACCTTTCTATCCAGTATGTACATACCTTTACCTTTCTATCCAGTATGTACTTACCTTTACCTTTCTATCCAGTATGTACTTACCTTTACCTTTCTATCCAGTATGTACTTACCTTTACCTTTCTATCCAGTATGTACTTACCTTTACCTTTCTATCCAGTATGTACTTACCTTTACCTTTCTATCCAGTATGTACTTACCTTTACCTTTCTATTTACTTTCTATTCAGTATGATTACAATGGAAGGTGTGTGTTATTCCAGTAAAGGAAGGATACAGAACAGACTATATACTCTCTCCATCACTGAGATTATTTTTGACCAGTTGATTTTAATTATTTGAAATTGGTGTGTGTGTCTCCCACAGGGTTGTGGATTGTGCAGAACATTTTCCCTCTGGTCCAAAATTGGGAATGGGGAACCACGTCCAACTTCCTCTTCAAGATCCAAGGTACAGTAACATCAGACCTCTTCCTAACATGATAGCATAACTAGTATCAGTCATCAGGATCTGATGTTTCCCTCCAAAATAGCAGCTTTCTTGGTTGGTTCTCTCTTTCTCTCTCTCCTCTCTCTCCCCCTATCTCTCTAACTCCTCCACCCTCTCTCTGTACCCCCCCCCTCTCTCTCTCTCTCTCTACCCCCTCTCTACACCCCCACTCTACCCCTCTCTCTCTCTCTCTACCCCCTCTCTCTCTGTACCCCCCCCCCCCCCCCCCCTCTCTCAATCTTCACAGACACTAATGTTCTGAGCAGCATGGCATCCAAAGAGAAGATTCATCTGGTAGACGCTGGGTTAAAGATCAACTCTCCCTACCCCCCCGTCCTGCGCACATCCAGGGATGTTGACCTCATCATCTCCTTGGACTTCAGCGAAGGAGACCCCTTTGAGGCAAACACACACACACACACACACACACACAATGTTTATTCCTATTCAAGCCTTTCAGAAGAACATGATATGCCTAGATAGTAGTGACCCTCTCAATTCAAGGGGCTTTATCGGCATGGGAAACACATGTTAACGTTGCCAAAGCAAGTGAAGTAGATAATATACAAAAGTGAAATAAACAAAAATGAACAGTAAACATTACACTCACAGAAATTCCAAAAGAATAAAGACATTAGAAATGTCATTATGTCTATATACAGTGTTGTAAAAACATGTAAATGGTTAAAGTACAAAAGGGAAAATAAATAAGCATAAATATGGGTTGTATTTACAATGGTGTTTGTTCTTCACTGGTTGCCCTTTTCCTGTGGCAACAGGTCACAAATCTTGCTGCTGTGATGGCACACTGGTATTTCACCCAGTAGATATGAGTTTATCAAAATCGGGTTTGTTTCAAATTATTTGTGGATCTGTGTAATCTGAAGGAAATATGTGTCTCTAATATGGTCATACATTTGGCAGGAGGTAAGGAAGTGCTGCTCAGTTTCCACCTCATTTTGCGGGCAGTGTGCACATAGCCTGTCTTCTCTTAAGAACCAGGTCTGCCTACAGCGGCCATTCTGAATAGCAAGGCTATGCTAATTGAATCTGTATATAGTCAAAGCTTTCCTTAAGTTTGGGTCTGCCACTGTATACTCTCTGTTTAGGGCCAAATAGCATTCTAGTTTGCTCAGATTTTTTGTTAATTCTGTCCAATGTGTCAAGTAATTATCTTTTTGTTTTCTCATGATCTGGTTAGGATTAATTGTGTTTCTGTCCTCTCTCTCCCCTCTCTTGCTCTCTCTCTAGGGTGTAGGGGCTAGGGAGTAGTGACTAGGATGTAGGGCCTAGGGGACGTGTCAAACTCATTCCACGGAGGGCTGAGTGTCTGAGGGTTTACGCTCCATCATTGTACTTGATTGATAAATGAAGGTACTAACTAGTAAGGAACTCCCCTCACCTGGTTGTGGAGGTCTTAATTGAAAGGAAAAAACTAAAACCTGCAGCCACTCAGCCAGCCATGGAATGAGTGACAATCCTGACCTAGGGACTAGGGCCTAGGTAAAAGTTACTAGGAAGTAGGTATTAGTGACTAGGAAATAGGGACTAGGGATTAGTGTCTAGGGAGTAGGGACTAGGGGCTGGTTTGGAGAAGGACATTGACATAACCATACTACTGGTCCTGCTCTTCACAGACGGTGTTTAGTGCCAAAAAGTACGCGCTTCAGCAGAAGCTTCCCTTTCCCCCAGTGAAGGAGAGTGTGAGGGAGGAGAAAGACCATCCGCAGGGCTGCTACGTTTTTGAGGGGCAACGCACTGAAGAGCCCACCGTCATACACATGCCCCTGTTCAACCTGCAGAACTGCCAAGGTCAGTTGTAGACACGGACTACTATGATGACTATCTGTGTCTGACTTTTATCCTTGTCTCTCTGACTACGCCCTATTCTGACATCTCTTTTTTCCCCTGTCTCTTTTTCATCTCTGTGTCATGTCTTTTTCTTGTTTATCTGCACCAACTGTCTGCTTTTTATAATTGCATTAGTATTTAGTTTATTTATTTCACCTTCATTTAACTAGGAAAGTCAGTTAAAAACAAATCTTATTTTTAGTGACGGCCTAGGAACAGTGGGTTAACTGTCTGTCCAGGGGCAGAACAACCTTGTCAGTTCAGGGATTCAAACTTGCAACCTTTCAGTTACTAGTCCAACGCTCTAACCACTAGGCTACCACTACCGACTGGACTGGAGTGTGGACCTCAGTTTATCTTTCAATCACCCACGTGGGTATATTCTCCTAAACACCAATGAGGTGTTTATGCGAGATGCGAGAGGCGTGACTCGCGGTGCACAAGCATTGTGGGTGCAATGATTGGATACTGCACTCGACAAGAGCGGTCAGCCTTTTAGTCTCTGTCTCAGTCTCTAAGTTGTTCTAAGTGTTGTATCTGTATTACAGTAATTCTCTGGACTCTATTTTTAATACCCTCACGCCATTGTAAATCTAAACGGTGGCGGTAGCACTATAGCAGCCATACTCAAGCGCAATCCGGACCCAGAACGGGGTCAATACGGACCGCGGGTCCGGAGTGTAAAAAATTATATATGATTATTATAATTTTTTACACTCGTGTCACGAACTGGCTCGTAGCCCGTAACAAAAAGGGAGACAATGCAGAGATCAAGAAATAACAAAAATATATGTATTAACTAAAGAAAACTATATACAATTAACAAAGCTGCGTGTAGTCAGTAATCAGTAATGTAAGTAAGTGGTTGCGTAAGTAGATGTGATAATGAGGGGTGTCCCTGGCTATGCCCCACCACCTCCCCCATAAAACCGGGGACCACCAAGGACCTCGGAACATCACACTAACCAAACGTAAACAAACAAAAAACTGCCCTGGTAAACATTATCACCCTGCCCCAGCCAACCTCCTCCTCCCCAGACCTCAGCAACCTTTGCGCAAAGGAAGCAACCTTTAAGAGTAAAGAAGAAAATGAGGACAGCAGGGAACAGATGACATGAGCGACAGTGCAATGCTAAATAAACGAAAGAAACAGTGGCCAGTCACGTGGACGATACGCATACCCTCGGGGACCAAGCGTATGAGAAAACGCGTGTCCACCGATCAATAGGACCAGACGCGTTCAGGAACAGCGCGCACGAGAGTTCACGTCAGCAACGACATTATCAGTACCCCTGATGTGCCGCACATCGAGATGTAATGATAATGGAACGAGTCACCGCCCTTGCAGAGAACACCTCTGGGAAACACTGCGCACTCATCGGGAATCCCTACAAACGATGGCTTAGCAGAAACCACCAGAGATGAAGACACGACAGGCCATACACGCTCACCAGAGAAGTTATTCCCAAGGATAACGTTGATACCCTCAATAGGAAACGAAGGACGCACCCCTACCACAACCTTGCCTTTCACCAGTTCAGAATCCAACAGTTTATGCAATGGAACTGACAGTGTTCAACCCGATTCCCCTAATTAGAACACTATTCCCTGAATCAGTCTTTTAAACTGTGAAGATAACTCTCACGCAAACTCAACATGAGTCTGTTTATCAGCCTTTAAAAAAATTCTAAATCTTTGGCGGTAAGCCTCAGGAATCAATTTGTTTTAACCTGACACTGTAGACTACACCAATAACTGAATATGCTTCCTGCGCTTTACCAGTCAACAAACACTGCAACATTAAAGTGTGATCAGAATCAGGCCAGCTCCTAGTGTCAAAACATGCTCAAACAACAAAAAACGTCTCAGGGTCCTTCTCATTAAATTTTGGCAACAGCCGTACGTTTTCAACAGTATTAAATGTGTCCGGGGCACGACGAGAGAGGAACAACCCCTAGGTAACTCAGGGTCACTTTCCCAAAGCAAACTCTCCCCCGGAAGCTTTCCTTCCCTAACTAATTCTAGCCACTCTTGTTGCAGCTTGATTTTAGCACGCACCAAATACTGTTTAAATTCTAATTCATTTTCATACTTAACACGATCATGCTCCAGTTTAGCTTGTTCATGCTCTGGCTGTAACAGAAGCAGTTCTTTCTTTCATGTGGATTTGCGGTGTGTATTTACGCACTGTAGCCCGCTGGCATGGGAGAAAAAACTGCACGGATGTGCCTCCGAGACAACTGCTCGGTCCACAGACACCACACAAAAATAACAAACAAAATAACCATGCCCAACGTATTTCAAAGTGGAACATGTCACTAAGCCTAACAAGGGAAAAGAAAGGCTATAGCTCTGAGTAGCAAGTGGCACTACCCTACCCAAATCTCTCATTGGAGGTACACAGCAGATTGAACTCTGCTCCTCGAACCATTATCCCAACAGTGAGAGGAGCAAGAAATCCCAGCCTGTGTAGGGGTCTGGAAACGAATCAATGTTACTCTCTCCAACGTAGCACATAACCAATTATCCACCGCAGCGGCAAGTTTAACAAACAAAGGCAACCAACACTGGGCTTACCAAACAGCGCAACTCAAAACAGCTGTACCAAAAGCTGCAAACAAAGCACCTACAGAGTTTATCAAACACTAACTCCACATTTTCTCCCAAACAAAATACACTTACCAGTTAGCTTAACGAGACTTAATTAGGCCTACTGGCATACTTTTCCATGCAATGCACCATTTGATGACGTCACAGGACAACCAAAATCACTGATACTTCTCTAAGGCACTATACCAAACACTTATAAGACTATGCAGTGAATACCAACCAAAGCGCATCCCAATTAGCATTAATCCATTATAATGCAACAAAATACTATACGCAAAAATGTCTAGGAACCAACCATATAATCCCAGATGAGCCATCACTTGTCATGAACCGGCTCGTAGCCCGTAACAAAAAGGGAGACAACGCAGAGATCATGGAATAACAAAAAGATATGTATTAACTGAGTGAAACTATATACAGTTAAGAATGGGGTGTGGTCTTATGTAAGGGAGTGGTTGCGTACATAGATGGTGATAATGAGGGCTGTTGAAAGGTGCCAAAACAAACAACCCACAAAATCCCACAACCAAAAATAACAGTGTGTCTGCGTGGAGTGAGTCTCCTCAATGAACGGGGGAAAGGTGAATTTATCCTCGAGAAACACCCAAGCCTAGGTGTGTCCCATTTCCCTTACAACCCTCCCGGCTCCACCCACCGACATCCTATTAAGGAAAACAAGAGCAAAGAAAAATAATTCGGCAGACAGAGTGGGAGGTTGTCACACTCGGACCCGCGGTCCGTTTAGAACCTGTTATGGGTCTGGATCCGGGAACGCATGAGTATGGCTGCTATAATGCTACCGCCAACGCTTAGATTTACCATGGCACTAGGTTAGTTAAAAATAGAGCCAAGAGACTAAAAACACAGATACTTACAAAACTGGTTTTACTCAGTCGGGCTTTGATCCCAGGTATCATAAACACACATAAGACATGGACAAATGTGTAGAAATTAGCTTTAAAACGTCAAAATGTTCTCTCTGCCAACAACAGGTGTGTAAACAGTTTGGGGTCGATTGGGTTGCGAGGTGGGGGTTTATTACTGCTCAGATAATTGACGATAACAGGAGCAGGGTCTATTTTTCTCCACTTCCTGTCTGACTGATGTGCCCAAAGTAAACTGCCTGTTACTCAGGCCCAGAAGCCAGGATATGCATATAATTGGTACCATTGGATAGCAAACACCTTGAAGTTTGTAGAAATGTTAAAAATATTGTATGAGACTATAACACAATTGATATGGTAGGAGAAAATCCAAAGAAAAACCAACTGGACTTATTTTCTTTGAGAGCCCATGCTCTTCCAATGGAACGTATAGGGTCATATCCAGCTCCCAGATGGCAATGCCTATGGCTTCCACTAGATGTCAACAGTCTTTGTTCTAGGTTTCAGGCTTGTTTCTTCCCAAACGAGGAAGGAATTATTCCTATGAAACTTAATATTTGAATAACGTTTTGGTGATTTTAAGATTTATTTCCAAGCTGTCTCAGGAGTCAACCCATTTATCGACGTTATTGACTACTTCGCGATTGCTCTTGTTCCATGCGCATATGGGAAGTGTGTTAACCCCCCCAAAACAGCTTTTGGTTAGTTATAAATATCCCAATCAGCGGTGGCTGAAATTAGCACTTTGGATCATATTTTTAAGGACACACCTAAAATATTTCCACTCCTCCCATCTGATTGTAAGGAGCTGATATAAAACAGGTAAATTGCTCAACCTGGTGTTACGGCAGGAACATGATAGTGGGTCAGTTTTTACATGACGAAATTGCAAACGTACATGTATTTGACACTAGCGTCGCCTTAATCCCCCAGCTGTAAATAGAACCCTCTGTGTTCAATATGTTCAAAGTTGTGTTGTAAGGCTCTCTGTTCTCTTCCTAGACGAGGAGGGGATTAAGAAGGAGAGGGAGAAGTACACAACGTTACGGCAGCCCTACAGTGCGCCTGAGAACGAACACCTCCTGAAGAAGGCCAAGTACAACTTGAAGAACAACAAATACAGGATCCTGGTACAGATCATTATGGCTGTCCAACGCAGAAAGAATCGCAAGTCAGTGGCTCAATAGTCTGTATCTGTGGTGTAAAGTACTACAGTATTTTTTTGGAGTATCTTTACTTTATTTATATTTGACAACTTTTACTTCACTACATTTCTAAAGAAAAGTGTATATATATTTTTTACCCCATACACTTACCCTGACACCCAAAAGTAGCCTACTTGTTACATTTTGAATGCTTAGCAGGACAGAAAATTTACAATTCAAGCACTTATCAAGAGAACATCTCAACCTGTTAGTCCCTGCTGCCTCTGATCTGGTTGACTGATTAGAAGCACCTGCTGCTCTTGTGTTCCCAACAAATGCTGTCTTGATTTAAAAAGATTTGTATCTACACACTGGAGACAATTTAAAGGTCTGTGTATGCTATCTCTAATGCATTAAAAAAACTATTTTTGAGTGCAGACACATCACACCCTTCCTCTGAATTCGCAGTTTTTACGCACGAAAAGCTAGATTGTCCCCGTGTTTAGGACTCAAACACAAATGCTTCTTTACATGTCTGAGTGTTGGAGTGTGCCCCTCGCTGTCTGTGAAAAAGAAAATGGTGCTGTCTGGATTTCTAATATAAGTCATGTGAAATGATTTATACTTAAGTATATTTAAAACCAAATACTTTTACTCAAGTAGTATTTTACCGGGTGATTTTAAACTTAGGTCATTTTCTAAACTCAGCAAAAAAAGAAATGTCCTCACTGCCAACTGCATTTATTTTCAGCAAACTTAACATGTGTAAATATTTGCATTGTCATGCTGGAGGGTCATGTTAGGATGAGCATGCAGGAAGGGTACCACACGAGGGAGGACGTCTTCCCTGTAACGCACAGCGTTCAGATTGCCTGCAATGACAAGCTCAGTCCGATGATGCTGTGACACACCGCCTCCAAATCGATCCTGCTCCAGAGTTCAGGCCTCGGTGTAACGCTCATTCTTTCGACGATAAACGCGATTCCGACAATCACCCCTGGTGAGACAAAACCGCGACTCGTCAGTGAAGAGCACTTTTGACAGTTCTGTCTGGTCCAGCGACGGTGGTTTTGTGCCCATAGGCGACGTTGTTTCTGGTGAGGACCTGCCTTACAACAGGCCTACAAGCCCTCAGTCCAGCCTCTCTCAGCCTATTGCGGACAGTCTGAGCACTGATGGAGGGATTGTGCATTCCTGGTGAAACTCGGGCAGTTGTTGCCATCCTTTACCAGTCCCGCAGGTGTGATGTACCGATCCTGTGCAGGTGTTACGTGGTCTGCCACTGCGAGGACAATCAGCTGTCCGTCCTGTCTCCCTGTGGTGCTGTCTTAGTACGTCTCACAGTATGGACATTGCGCTATTGCGCCTTCTTTACCACACTGTCTGTGTGAGTGGACTATTTCAGTCTGTCTGTGACGTGTACACCAAGGAACTTAACTTTCCAGCTTCTCCACTGCTGTCACTTCGATGTGGACAGGGGGTTGCTCCCTCTGCTGTTTACGGAAGTCCACAATCATCTCCTTTGTTATAACAAATATTCATTCAAGGAAACTGAGATTTACAACACAAGCCTTTGTTATCTAACAGCTATGAACTTTTCTTCTTTAAGGTAAAAAAATTAATCAATCGGGTAACTAAATCATAAACTATGGGTGTGGTCAAAATCTGTTTGCTTTCCATGCCAATAACTAGGGCTTTCCATGCCAATATTGCCATAGGGAAATGGTATCCAGGGAAAAAAGGGTGTGCCTAAGTGAGCCCCCAAATTGCCAGTTCCACACACAAACATAAGGAATTAAGAACATTAATTAATGTATTATTTTCATAGTAAATTCATAATCACATTATCGTAGGCAATATTTTATATTTTTGTAAATGGAGCAAAAACAAATATAGGACAAATAAAATGGGAATTTGGCTCCAACACTAGTGTTTATGGAAACTAAATCATGAATGACATCCATTTCTAAGAGGTATCGTGTTAGCAGAGTATTAATCTTGGAACCTAGAAGCTAGCTTTTAAATTGAAATTATGGGGGAGCAGGAAATAAACACTGAGGACAAGTTTCCACCCCACTAACATTTTTGCCACAATGCCCATTCCGTCCCCACGTTTACAATCCGACCTGGAAGCGTTCCGCGAAACATGGAGTTAGCTGAACATGTTGGATGCCATCATTTCGCAGGTGAGCAGTGTGCATTCAATTCCATTTGTAAAAAATCTGATTTTACTTGTAGCACCCTACTCTCTATTTGTCGATAGGTTTTTACCAAAGCCACAGATTCTATTTAAATAGTCTGATTTATAGAGCAGCAGATGATTAATTTCCTGTTACACTTTACATTAGCCCACCATTATTCCTGATTCTCCAATAGAATCTGTGGATCTGGTCAAGTTGAACCGTTTTGGGTTCCGTTTAGAAACCTCAGTGGAAATGGTTCAACATGGAACCCAACAGGACTCTTCAAAAGGATGCTCTGACCATTGGCTCCTACAGGGGAAAATTAGGGGGTGATGTCACATTTTCTGGCCTATTCGGACAAAGGATTGATATCCTCTGGCTCAGTATGTCGCAGTCCCTCATGGGTTGTTTTCTGGTAGGGGAGAGTGGTGCGCATTTGTTAACTTTATCTCACCATTTGAACTTGCTTTGGTCTTCTCAGATGGATTAAGCTCTCAAAATTATTTTTTCCCGTAAAATGTATATATGATTACTTTCTCACAGAGGGAGGAATTCACTTAACGCTGATGTTGTAAGGAGTCTGAAGACATTTGAATGGCAGCTGTGTGATGCAGAAAACTTTGACAGTAATGTAAAATGGTGGCAATTTGTCACTTAACATTTATTTGTTGTAAGAAAGGTGAAATCTTATAGTAATTTTTAATTTGATTGTTACTATATTTAGAAAGGCCTTTTGCTGAATAGGGGGAAGAAAGTAATTTATCATATTTTCCATAATATTTGTACTTGAACCTGTGACCTCAAGTTAGTACACCTCAGCAATTTCTAACCATTGTTTCACAGAAAGGTGAGTTCCAGACGTTTCTAGAATTATTCAGCATGGCCTGGACATGTCTATTTAGGTGGAAATCTAAATTTGTATAGCTATATTCATAAAAAATAAAATTGTGCAGAACAGAAAGTTTTTTTTTCATGTTACAATAATTTTAGCACGATTAATGAAATAAGCATGCATGAACATACTTATCTTCGATTGTCTATAATTTCACTGCCATTGGGAAAGCACAAAAGGGTGTTTCAGAACTATATTGAAACTGGTGGTCTGGTTTTGTATCCCACCAGGTAAGATTTGTTTTAAATTGTTTTTGGGGGGTGAAATGCTAATTTCTAGTGACTTTTGAGTAAAGGATACAGAAATCTTAGCCTTGTAATTTGCTTCAATTTGCAGAGGAGCACTTACAGTCCAATCAGTCTTAGGGACATTCATATGAGTGGCGGCTCGTGATTGACTGATTATATGGGCGGACGGCCTGCTGAAATGTTTGGACAAAAATGCATTTCCTTACCTTAGCCTATATGCTATAGTTAATTAAACCAGTCAACGGCAACAGTTCGCCAAGAAAATAGGGTTTTCCAACAGGTCCAGTACTGCGAGATCCATAAATTATACTAAATGCCCCAAAACCTGACTGGATTGACATCATAACAGAATAACACCAGTCCTGATAGAAACCAGAAATGACTGCAGATCAAAAACATAGTTCTGGCATAACTGAAATTGCAGAGAAAAGCTTAATTGCCAACTATATTGCCTTGCAAAAAATAAAAACCTCATCCTCTCCTCCATTGGTGAATAAGAATACATCATTTTGGGACATACATCAAAGCAAAGCGCCAGTCTGAGTCTACTGAAGGATTGGGCCTCATCAAGTAGCAAGCAATGAACATTCAAGCTGTGTTGGCTAATCTGGAAACGAATTCCACCAACATTTCCTCTTGTAGCCTAAACCTGTCATGAGCATGACAGTCAAGTCGGAGGTCAGGTGCCACACAAAATCAGTGCTGTATTGATTATGGGTTACTTTATTCCTGATTTCAGATTGTAATGACATATACAGTATACTCACAGCCGCTAATCCCACCACGAGATGCTGCCTGTCGGCGCCAAAATCCCATTCATTTTCACATCTGTTGACCATGATTACTGCCTGCTGTTGGAATGGAGTTAGATCAGAGCAGCTAGGGCGTTCCAGCTCAACGCCCCCAGGAGGAGCAATAGACTTAAAGCAGCTGTGTATTTCTTCTCAGAACCGCTAGGTGTCAATGTAATCTAATGTAGCGGTCCTGGATGCTAAAACATGCCCCCCTCAAAGCAATAAGAGGCCAACTGAAATAATAGTTTGGAACACATTTAAACCGTAAAATATAAAGGCTACAGCAATTGACTGTTTTAAACATTTTTTTTGGGGGGGGGACTATAGGGTGTCACCCCCAACACCCTAATGGACAAGCCGCCACTGATTCATACTGTACTAAATACCAGTGCGACTGCATTGTCTTACGACAGGTGTCGTCATGCTAGTGCAACCCCCGTTGCCTGAACTTCCTGTCTTGAAGAGTAATCCAACAGATCAGAGTGGACGAAGCTGTCAACGGTACGTCTGTACCCTAATCATCAGGATCTTAGAGTCAGGAGGAGAGAGATGTTCTGAAGGACTTATGTTAAACACTGGAATCTGAACAGGTTTTCACTTTATTTTCTTCACTTCTTGGTAAGGATGGAAAAACAGCATTCTCCAGAATGTTCCAAATCAGAACTAGACAGCACAAAGGAAACAGCAGATCATCCCATTGGTCACATTTTTCTGAAACGTTCAGGCTTTTTTCTTTGTTCTTTTCAAATCATTCTTTGACAGAAAGTAGGAAGCTGCAAACGTCCCATTATTTACCTTCTCACAGTGAAAAACACGGACAGTTGTAATAACGACTTTCTCTTGACATAGTGTGGCATGCTTGTACCTTTAATAGTAAAGCAAGTGTTAACAGTTGTCTTATTAAAATAAGGTACAACTTTGTACCCCTCCCCTTACCAAACATTCAGGAATCTGAGGGGACATATAAACAAAACAGAAAAACAAACCAATGGGAGGGGGGGGGGAGAGAGAGAGATAGTCTTGAGGATACCCCTGCCTGTCAATGCAGGAACTTTGAAAGAGTGAGCCATACCCCCCTATCCCTCCCACACAATCCTCCCTAGCCCCTCACGCACTGAATTTGGCCCATGTGTATGCACAAGTGTGTGTGTGTGACAAGTCCCTGTCCACCAGAGCAAGATTTGGTCTGTGTGTTGATGCATGCATGTATGTATGTATGCATGTATGTTTAGTCCCGACAGGCAGGCCAGCAGCCACCTCAGGAGGCGTTGGTGATTGGTTTGTACTTCTTGAGGCGGGTCCACTGTCCTGTGGAGTAGTTCATCTCAAACACTGTGTCCACCAGCATGGTGGTGCTGCCCGTGCCATCTGCCTTGGGCAGGATCTCTGTGTGTTCACTCAGCTTTATCTGGATAATGTCCCCCTGCTCCGGACACGGGTTCTCTGGAGAAAGAGGGGATAGATCAGTCAGATGTTCTAGAGTGTTAAGGTAGAAGGGTTCTCTGGAGGATGGGATATATCAGTTAGAGATTCTAGAGCAGTGGTCGCCAACCGGTCGATCGCGATCGAGGCATCTTCAAGACATTCCTAGTCGATCACCAAATATTTCTGTAGAAAAGCCAATGAACGATAAAGGCTTGCGCTCGTGATGAGCTGTTGCCGGTAGGTGCACTTGATTCAAAAATCCTGCTCGCCGTGTAAGCAAAGTGTTCCCATGAGACAAACTCCACTGGTGGACCGGCAAATCTGTGACTAAATCGAGTGCACCTACTGCGCTGCCCAATCGGATAGCTCAAATCACCGTGACTACAGAGCTTCCATGACCCTGGCCACAGCCAAGTTTAATAGGCTACTAGCCAACGTCAGATTTAATAACTTTTAAAACCATGACCACAGAGAGACTGTCAACGAATACAGCAAAGAGCTGCTGTTTTCATGACTGCGTTCATGGTTAAGTTTATATTCAGCAATGTCACTGTTTTTATTCAACACTTACAAAATGCGCCTCTCCGTACTTCTGTTTGGGCTGCAGCTGCAATGAATGAGTAGCCAAGAATCGATAGCTCTGCTCTTTATTATTTTTAGCAGCTAGTACTGTCGATTTTTAATATTAAGGAATATTAAACATTCTCTGGTCATAGTAACAACATGAATTTGTACATGAGGCAGATGCAATGCGACTTGAGTTTCGCCATCAGGTGGAAGACGGTGTCCCCTCTCTCTGGTCACTCTCACCGGAGGAAAGGAAGGAGAGAGCAGGGACCGTGAGAGGCGGTTGGGAAAAATAATTTTGAATGGTCATCCAAGTTAGAAACTCAGGCATCTTTCTAGAGCTCTGACTTTTCGACCTGAAGACCACTGACGTGGTGATTTGACCTCGTTGACTATCAGATGCAGGTACCATCAGTCCAGTAAAATAAAAAAGCAAATTATTTCATTTCATGCTCCACAGTGCCTCAAGTGCTAAACCAACTGATCCATTATGTTATCAAACTCGAGTTTTGAAATATAATATGGTCTGATTATTAACAATATTGGCAGGCCAATCATATAGCCAATATGCTGTGATAATGTGTTAGGGCCAACTGCCCAAACCTCATTCCTACAAAACTGTTTGCGTGAGGTTAATGTAAAATAAATAAATCTCAGCAGTAGATCTCAGCTTGCTTTTTGACTGCGTAAGTGATCTTGACTCAAAGGTTGGTGACCACTGTTCTAGAGTGTTATGGTAGAAGGGTTCTCTGGAGGAGGAGGGGATAGATCAGTTAGATGTTCTAGAGTTATGGTAGAAGGGTTCCCTGGAGGAGGGGATAGATCAGTTAGATGTTCTAGAGTGTTATGGTAGAAGGGTTCCCTGGAGGAGGGGATAGATCAGTTAGATGTGTGCTGATATGGTAGAAGTCAGACATTTTCAACTAGCAGTGAGGGTAAGAGTGTTGGAAGGTGTGTTTGTGTACACATGAGTAAATAGCCAGTTAGGCTTAGATTCGACCCCCACCAGAGGGCTTGCACATATCCACATCCCAGTCGAACACATTACTAGTACGTTAAACTCACAGTATACGACTAGGTGGACATACTCCAGGGAATATTCATAATCCATTGCAAAAAGCTATTACTTTTTACTAAAATGAGGGAGTATTTTGCAGAAAGCAGTACAGTACCTCTGGATCCGGCCATGAAGCCCAGGATGAGTGCTTTCTCTGGTCTGGTAACCTTGTTGGCCGTCTTGAACATTTCCTGAGCAGCATACATCTGGTCTCTCTGAGGTTACACACACAGCGGCGCAGAGGTTACACACACAGCGGCGCAGAGGTTACACACACAGCGGCGCAGAGGTTACACACACAGCGGCGCAGAGGTTACACACACAGCGGCGCAGAGGTTACACACACAGCGGCGCAGAGGTTACACACACAGCGGCGCAGAGGTTACACACACAGCGGCGCAGAGGTTACACACACAGCGGCGCAGAGGTTACACACACAGCGGCGCAGAGGTTACACACACAGCGGCGCAGAGGTTACACACACAGCGGCGCAGAGGTTACACACACAGCGGCGCAGAGGTTACACACACAGCGGCGCAGAGGTTACACACACAGCGGCGCAGAGGTTACACACACAGCGGCGCAGAGGTTACACACACAGCGGCGCAGAGGTTACACACACAGCGGCGCAGAGGTTACACACACAGCGGCGCAGAGGTTACACACACAGCGGCGCAGAGGTTACACACACAGCGGCGCAGAGGTTACACACACAGCGGCGCAGAGGTTACACACACAGCGGCGCAGAGGTTACACACACAGCGGCGCAGAGGTTACACACACAGCGGCGCAGAGGTTACACACACAGCGGCGCAGAGGTTACACACACAGCGGCGCAGAGGTTACACACACAGCGGCGCAGAGGTTACACACAGCGGCGCAGAGGTTACACACACAGCGGCGCAGAGGTTACACACACAGCGGCGCAGAGGTTACACACACAGCGGCGCAGAGGTTACACACACAGCGGCGCAGAGGTTACACACACAGCGGCGCAGAGGTTACACACACAGCGGCGCAGAGGTTACACACAGCGGTGCAGAGGTTACACACAGCGGTGCAGAGGTTACACACACAGCGGTGCAGAGGTTACACACACAGCGGCGCAGAGGTTACACACACAGCGGCGCAGAGGTTACACACACAGCGGCGCAGAGGTTACACACACAGCGGTGCAGAGGTTACACACCACTAAGGTAGGTAAAACTACCACATACTGTACTACAATCTACAATGTTTGTATGTAAGCATAGCAGTCTCACATCATAAGTAGTCCAGATTAGAACGCTCACCCAATATAATGCCTGGATATTGGAAGTCCCAATGATGCCTTGAGCCAACTCACCGTGAGCGAGAGGTTCTTCTTGGGCTGGGGCTGCTGGGGCGTGGGCGTCGGGGGCTGTGTGGTGGGGGTCTCGGGCTGCGTGGCGGTGGCGGCAGCCGGGGGGCCGTTGCTGCTGGCAGGGGTGCTGGCTGGCGTGCTGGGCGAGGCGGGAGCGGTGGGGCTGGTGGCAGTGTTGCTGGCGTTGTACATGGGCGTCCTCTGTTTGAACTGGCCCGGGAGGGTGGTGGTGGCGGCAGCGCCGGGCGTGGCCGACTCCTCAGGCTGGCGACCCGACTGCAGGGCGTCACGTCCCAAACCACCTGCGTTCGCTAGAATGAAGACCCAGTTATCGACATGAAACAATCGCTATATCACTCTGCCAATCTGAGAAGATTGGATAGGAGTAACTACAGAAAATGTGCCTGGAGTACAAGGAGTGGAATGTTAGCACAAACCGACTGATACCCAGGCTAGCCAAATGGAGGGTTACCCTGAGATCTGACTAACAGCTCTGTAGGCGTCTCTCTCACCTGGCTGTGTCTCTGAACTGGGAATGTAGGAGGAGGAGGGGACCATACTGGGGGTAGACGGCAGGTAGCTCGTAGACGGCAGAGCACTCTCGTTGTTCAACGCACCCAGTTTCTGAAACACAGGAGAAGTGGATCAATACCTCTGTATAAGTTGCATTACATTGTGTGAGTTAGTGAGTGTGTGTGAATGACACTGAGTGAGTGAGTGTTCCTACCTGTGTAGATACCAGTCCAGCAGCATAGTCTGGTGTAGCGTTCTCCACCACAGCCTCCTCTTTAGCAGCTTTCTCCCCAGCCTCTGTTTCTGTACACACAGAGACAGGGCCATAAGTGGTTTAAGTGAAGACATTCAACTTTTCTAAACAATTTCAACTTATCATGTCCTGAATGTTTTAGCAAATACCACTAGCACATAATCATTAATAAGAGTCAGTGAGTCTGAAGGATGGTGAGCAACAGTGAAGACTGCTAGCTAGAGGGGTATAGATGGAAATAGAAAAGGCAGTTACCCAAAGTCTTTCTTCTCCTCTTTGCCTCTCTACCAGCTCCCACCATATCCAGCTCTGAGATGTCTAACAACTGGGGAACGGAGAATAATGTGCATCAGCTTCTCTTGACACATTTGAACACACACTATGTAGGGAATAGGGTGCCATTTAGGACACAGCACATGCCACTTGTTAATCCCCCTTAGTCACCTTGACCCCCCTCTCCTTGCGCAGGGGTGTCCGTGCAGGGGCGATAGGTGTGCGGTTGCTGGGGGGGCTGAACATGCTGGGGGTGGTGGGGCTGCGGAACGGGGCTTTGGGGATCCCCTTCAGGGGTGCTGGAAGGAAGGGTAGAAAACATGATAACATGATCTCAGCAACCACTCAGATACCAGTGGGTATTAATCAGGTTTTCCGGTAGGAAAATGTGGCGCCGGACATTTGACTGACAGCATTTACATTGACCGGACATTTGACTGACAGCATTTACATTGACCGGACATTTGAGAAATTTACCAGACTGCATTGGGTGTGTTACCCGATTAGGGCGTCCACCCACAGTGCTCAAAATGACAGAAAATCACATTTAGAGCATGGTAGTTCATCTGAACCGAACATGCAACTCAAGGATGCAATTTGAAGATGCTAGAATAACTGTCCACATTTACTTTTCCTCAGCCAACAAGACGAGTAACGAACAGCAAAATCACTAGCGTATGTCAATCTACTATCTCTCATAGTAGAAAAGTTGACCTACTCTATTTGTCAGCTTATCGTTCTGTGTGACAAAGAAATGTCCTATTCCAAAACAGACACTGGGGCAGTTGTGGGGCGATGGAGCCCAAATTCATACAACCAGTAGGCCTAAGATACTTTTAAAAAACCTGCTAAAAAGCAATGAATCTGACGCGACAGATCAGAACGTTTAGCTTAAGTTGATTAACTATAATTTCTTCACATCATAAAGTGCAGCGATACACAGATACAGATTGTTTAATAGTCACATGTACAGGGTTGCACGTGTGATGCAGGACTAAGTGAAATAAAATTATGAAAATGGTAATAAAAAACAAATGGCACTATATACACAACTGTAGCAGTGATGAATAAAAACATCATATTGGGGTGGAGGCAGAATAAAGACCATAGGGAGAGCAACGTGACCATTAAGGGGGGTGTGGGGACCAAGTGAAATAAAAACTAAATATGTACAAAAATACATAATATACACATTAACAACTGCAACAGTGATGCACGCTATTGGGGTAAGGGGGAATGTCCATAGCAGGAGTAGCAGGGGTGGGGGAGCAGCAGGTAATGTAAGTGACCATTGACGGTGGGAAATGTCCATAGGGGGAGTAGTTGGGGCAAAATATCCATGGGGGAGTAGCAGTGGGGAGGCTGGAGCAGATAGCTGACTAGTGGTGGATATTCAGCAGCCTGATGGTCTGAGGGTAGAAACTATTGTCCAGTCTGGCCACGTCTGAATGATTGAACAGGGCATGGTTTGGGTGGCTGGGGTCCCTGATGATCTTCTTGGCCTTCCTGTGACACCTGGTGCTTTCAGCTGCACGTATCGCCATCTAAAGAGTCCTGCGGTCCGCGGCAGTGAGTTTCCGCACCAGGCTGTGACCCAGCCCGACAGTATGCTCTCGATGGTGCTCCTGTTGAACACGGAGGGCCCTCTGGGACAGGCCGGATTTCTTCAGCATCCTGTTTAAGAGTCTCTGTCGTGCCTTTTTCACTACGGTGTCCCAGTGGTTAGACCATTTCTGCTTCTCTGAGATATGTACGCTGAAGAATTTGAAGTTATTGACTGTCTCCACGGCGGCCCAGTTGATGGTGATGGGGGCGTGTCCAGCCTGGTTCCTCCTGAAGTCCACAAATCAGCACCTTTGTTTTGCTAACATTTGAGGGAGAGGTTGTTTACCTGGCACCATGCCGCCAGAGTGCCTACCACCTCCCTGTAGGCTGTCTCGTTGTAGTTGGTGAATCAGGCCAACTACTGTCGTGTCGTCAGTGAACTTGATGATGGAATTGGAACTCTGAGACCATGCAGTCGTGGGTATACAGGGAATACAGGAGGGGACTGAGGACACACCCTTGTGGGGCCATGTTGAGAATCAGTGTAGATGAGGTGCCTACCTTCACAACCTGGGGGCAGCCCGTCAGGAATTCCAGAATCCAGTTGCACAAGGCAATTGGCTACACGCGAATGTTCATTCCATAATTCAATTAGTGGGAAAACACTGTCAAAAGCGCACTGCACACGCGCTGCTAATATGACCAGGATTCTACTTTTGGATACTGGACATTGAAGGAAACACATAGAACATGAGAGAAATAGACTACTGGTTTCATTGGCATATGGAAGTTTTTATAAAATAATTGCCTCCATGTTTGGTCAGATTTTGAATACAGGATACTTTGAAGGTACGACATGCCCTGTTATATACAGTTAAATGTTCAGGTTTCAAACAATTAAAGGATAAGTTATTTTTTTTGCAACAAAACTGAATAAAACATTGCAAATATAACAATTTAATGTGTACAACATCTAAAAGACCTTGCATCACAATACTGAGAGCTTTTCCGTTTCTAAAATGAGGTATTTTGGTGTTTTTGGAGCATGTGTTTCCTGGGGTCCCCATACTACACAACCAGGAAGCCATTTGTTGTAGCTACGTGGAATCGTTGCCATCAAAAGGTTTTTTTAACACACATTTACAATTGTTCCACAATGATTGTGCTAATAAAAGCATGTTTCACTCCAGCAGCAACAAATGACTTGATTGAGGCACTGTAGCAGCATCTCTTGCGCTATTCATTTCAATTACAGGCTAAACCCTGGTATAAATGGTGTAAGTGCTCATAGGCTTAGTCTTGGCAACAACAAGAAGTGTGTCAAACTCACTGGTGGTGTCCATCTTCTTGACCAGGCCTCTTCCTTTGGCGTGGAAAGGCACTCCCGCTGTCTTCTTCAGCTGTTGAGCCGTCTCTGTGGCTGAAAACACAATAACAATGAGCCAATTAACAACAATGAGTATTAAATCAGTGAACATTGTAGCATAACATTTAGCAACAGAAAACATTTTAAAACTAAACTAACATTTTCAAATGGACCAATTCCAGTAGGTCCTTCCTCGTTTCATCCTGTTTGCTTCCGTTAGGCTCCTAGTGAATACACCCAAGGGTGCTGTTCATTAGGCACCTGACAGAAGAAAACTGACAAACAGGGTGGGACTACATTAACTTGTCCAATAAGAAACACTCATGTTTGTTTTCCAGCGAGTGCCGCAATGAACATGAGTCATGACCTTTCATCAATGTGACAAAAAGACCATTCAACTTTCTGTAAAATTGCACAAAGGAGAGGAGACCTGAAACACGGGGAGGCATTTCAACAGTCTAAAGTGGCTTCCTTATCTCATCTGCTTTCCTTCATCTGCACTAATAACAGTAAATGGACAGGAGGGGGACCTGATCCCAGATCAGCACTACTAATCTGAGACGTTCGATACATTTGTCCCCAGATGAAGATGCGGAGATTGAGGTGAAGAGACGAGGTGGCCATTTTAGACTCTTGTCATGTACCCTTGGATGGAGTGAAGTGTCTTATCTTACATTTCTGCAGCAGCTCTGCCCTGAGCGTGGCACTCTTGGGCTTCCTCTTCAGCTGGAAGTGTTTGACGGGGGGCGTGAGTGGGCCCACCAGCGTGGTCAGGGCGCTCTTGTTCAGGTACTGGCACTCCAGAGGGAGCATGGCTGACGCCTCACACTCACTCACTGCAGGGAGGAGAGCAATCAAAAGCATTTATTTTCTTGTTTATTACATCTCTAAATGGATCTTGAAAGGTTAATTAAGCCCTTTTTACATCAGCAGCTGACAGTGTTTTTACAGTAACTCGACCTAGACCCCAGAGAGCAAGCGAAAGCTGTTAGTACACATGCCTGTCTGCATCATGCTATAACCAACCAGTACCACAGGTGATAAATAAAAAAGTGCATCATGACAAGTAGTCTAGAGCTCAGCAATTCACCGCTCATGTACTGAATACAAAAAACGATTCTCCACTCTGATACATGACCAATCAACAGGTGATTGTAGAGCAGCACCAACATGCTGGAAAATGTATCCTATTTGAAATAGGCACAAAAAAAAAAACATTTTCCTAAATCATTCATTCCAGTGACAACGCTAGAACCATGAACCTCAATGACTCCTGCTGTTCTCATTTTCCCCCTTGACTAGTGACTCCTGACATATTGTAGTGTACCCACCTTTCTCCCGGAGCTCCCCCAGGATGTCCTGTACATTGGGGTTCTGCTCCTCCAGGTCCAGGTTGAGGGAGCCCGTCTCAGGGAAGGACTTTAGGATGTCTGCCACCATCAGTACCCAGGGCTCAGAGTCCACCGTGGCCAGCTGGATGATCTCGGACAGGGCCTCCTTCATCTGCACAGATAGGGTCAGGGAGGTTGTGGGAGTGTGGAGGGCAAGATTCAAAAACTATTGTCCAATCTTGTGGAATGGTAATGTGTTTTTAGGCTTTACATGCATGCATGGCTCACAGTAGGCCTTAAGCAGTTTATACAAATGGTATAGAACAAGGTATGGAAATAAACTGAACCTAGAATCTCCATGGGGCAGAGTGTGTAGGGGCAGAGGGTGGATATGGAGGTTAGAGCAGGGAACGGAATTCGAATATATGTAATGTATGTATGTATGTATGTATGTATATATATATAAAACACCTGGACACTCGCCAACTACACCACCAGTTGAGGCTCATCAGAGGAGGATAGAGAGGACCATCCTCCTCAGTGAATTTCATACAATTTAAACGTTCCAAAAGTTAAACATTTTTGATAACTACACTAAATATGTTCACGTCACCAAATTATTTATTAAAACACACTGTTTTGCTGTCTACAGCAGCCTCATGGTGTACACCACCAGTTGAGGCACCACCAAAGTAATTATGACAAGGCTCCGCCAACCTCAGCTCTTCCACCAAATCAAAGGAGGATACTGAAACTACAACTAGCTAGCAGTTTACCATCCTCCTCAGTGAATTTCATACAATTTACCAGCTGGTGTAAGCGCTAAACTGCTTACTGACTATACACTAACGTTAGTGCATGATTGAAGTAGGTTTACTAATGCTTTAGTTCTGTTAGCTATGCTGACTTTAGCTAATATGTTTTTTATTTTATTTAACTAGGCAAGTCAGTTAAGAACAAATTCTTATTTTCAATGACGGCCTAGTGGGTTAACTGCCTATTCAGGGGCAGAACGACAGATTTGTACCCTGTCAGCTCGGGGGTTTGAACTTGCAACCTTCCGGTTACTAGTCCAACGCTCTAACCACTAGGCTACCCTGCCGCCCCATATGGTGACAACGATGTAGGCTGTGTTTAGCGGTTATCATATGGTTTGGCTTGGAAAGTTTTTTTCGGCTGGTCACAAACAGCTGATGCAGAAGGAATACAATGTGGCTGCTATGAAAGTGAACTGGGTTTACACGTGATCAGGGCTGTATTTAATCCACCGATTCTGTTGAAAACATTTCTTAAACGGAAGCAAACGGAACAAAACGGGGATAAACGTACCTGAATCTGTCCAATAGAAACTCTTGTTTGCACCTGTTGGACTAATGATTACACCCTAGGTAAGCTAGATGCACGCAAGAGTGTGCAAGGCAGTATTGAAATTGTCACTGTCTGTCCATGCTTCACTGTCTGTCACCTCATTTCTCTCGACCTATGTCCACCTACGTTGTAAACTTTCATTCATTGTCTAGGTTGTAGCAACCTCATAATGGGTATAGGGAAAAATGTTGTATCATGTAGTATCCTAAACCTATCAATTTGACATTGATCTGTGTGAATGGAATATGAATGGCAGTCATCCAATGTGCTGTAATAGAAATAAGGCCAAACTAATAAAAAATAAAAATCATCATCATAAACGGCACCGACCGCCACTGTACTCTACTCTTGCCATATAGAGAGTGTACTGACTTTCTGTTTCCTGGCCTGGTGTGGTGGGCTGTCAATTGCCTTACAAGGCCATCATTGGGAGGCCCTTAAACCTAGGTTCCAAGCTCAGCAGGCTGCAGTGCAGGGGACTTCATGGCCTCCATCATAGCCAGGCCACAAGGCCAGGCGCATCATAGAGAACCCTGCACACAATCTGGTCCAATGTTTTGAGCTGCTGTCCTCCAGAAGGAGATATAAGGTCCCACTGTTCAGCAAGAATAGGAGCAAGGCAAGTTTCATTACATCAGCCACCAGGCTGCTGAACAGTGGGCATAGGCCCAATATATGGTCGGACAGAAGGCTGCAGGGACTGTGAATGTGTGCGTTAAGCTATATATATATTAAAAAAAAGGCAGCATTTAAACTGACAGCCCAATTCTGATCTTTTATCCACTAACTGGTCTAATCAGATCAGCTCTGATAAAATTCTGATTAGTGGAAAAAAGTATCTTAATTGGGCTGCCTATGTAAACGCAGCCCTATTAACTTTCCAGTGTTTTTGTGTATTTTGTATTCTGATCGCACAAAATGAATTTCCATGTAAATGAACAATAAGGTATATTCAATCGTACATAGAAGCTACAACTTCTGTGGTGCAGAATGTCAACCAGAGCTGACTCCATTGGATGAAACTTAGGAGTGCAAAGAACTTTGGACTAATTTTAGATAATATATGACAGGAGATACTGATTTTGTTATGGTCAAAAAATGGTGTGACAAGTGACAAGTCTAACTGTATAGCCTACATGTAGCTAATTCAATCGCTTACCGGTATTAATCACGGAAATAGAATGGGTAAACAAAGCAATGTCGAGATATTTTATGGAATGCACCTGGTTTACAACACCGGTTGTAGACCAGTTGAGATTTATTTAACAAAGCTTAATAGAAAGTTTAACTGTTGATAGCTGATTTAAAATAGAGCAACAACTATTTCAAAGGCCATCTCCCACTAGTTTGTAATTGTGATCTAGCTAGCTCGCTGGTTACGCCCTCCAAAATGGCACTACCTGGCAGTCCAATCCAAAATGAAATCTAGAATTCGCAACAAAGCCTCCTTCACTCATGCTGCCAAACATACCCTCGTAAAACTGACTATCCTACCGATCCTTGACTTTGGCGATGTCATTTACAAAATAGCCTCCAACACTCTACTCAGCAAATTGGATGGAGTCTATCACAGTACCATCCGTTTTATCACCAAAGCCCCATATACTACCCACCACTGTGACCTGTATGCTCTCGTTGGCTGGCCCTCGCTTCAAATTCGTCGCCAAACCCACTGGCTCCAGGTCATCTATAAGTCTTTGCTAGGTAAAGCCCCGCCTTATCTCAGCTCAATGGTCACCATAGCAGCACCCACCAGTAGCATGCGCTCCAGCAGGTATATTTCACTGGTCATCCCCAAAACCAATTCCTAATTTGGCCGCCTTTCCTTCCAGTTCTCTGCTGCCAATGACTGGAACGAATTGCAAAAATCACTGAAGCTGGAGACTCATATCTCCCTCACTAACTTTAAGCATCAGCTGTCAGAACAGCTTACAGATCATTGCATCTGTACATAGCCCATCTATAAATAGCCCACCCAACTATCTCATCCCCATATTGTTATTTATTTATTTGCTCCTTTGCACCCCAGTGCACATTCATCTTCTGCACATCTATCACTCCAGTGTTTAATTGCTAAATTGTAATTATTTCACCACTATGGCCTATTTATTGCCTTACCTCCCTAATCTTACCTCATTTGCACACACTGTATATAGACGTTTCTATTGTGTTATTGACTGTAGGTTTATTTATTCCATGTGTATCTCTGTGTTTGTGTCGCACTGCTTTGCTTTATCATGGCCAGGTCGCAGTTGTTCTCAACTGGCCTACCTGGTTAAACAAAAGGTGAACTAAAATATATAAAAAAATAAAAAGCGAAACCACCTGACTGACAAAACTCAACAAGTTCAAGCATTTCAATGATTATCAGACAAATCAGATTACAAATACGACTACACTACAAACAGGTCCAATGCTACATTTTAGGTTAGCTAACTAAAGTGGTGTTTATGAAAAGAAGGCATGTGCATTAGGTAAACAAAACAGAAAACATACGACTGGACAAAATTTGCCTAGCCGCGATAGTTAGCTACCTCGGTCTGTAGACACTTACCTACACAGCTGACGTTAGCAGCTATCTAGCTAACCAAGGAAGCTGGCTATCGATGGTTTAACTTGAGTAGAGAACACTGTGTAATGATGTTGACTGTCTGCATCGCCATATCTGCGGCTAACGAGCTAAGTATACATTTGAAACAGCTTGTAAGCATGGTGTCCATTGACGTTACAACTATACTTCCCGCTCAGGAAACATCAGCTAGAAACTCGGTCAAGGCTGCCTGTTGCATAATCCCATCTAAACTAGCTACCTAGTGCTCAATCAGTCATGTCAACTCGCGTAACGTTACCCACCTCGTCAACAGTCCGCCTGGGAAGATGCAGCATCCCTAGCAAGAGTTTTAGCTTAACTGGAGGCGACAAACTCGAAAAACACAACCGTATATTGTCGATAACTGAAACGGTGAGGAGTGAAGCAATACTAGAAGGCGCCCAAAGCTCGTCTGTTGATCCTAGTTTATTATGGAGCCACAGACCGGTGTCGCTGTCCTTCATCGACGCCATCTTGGAAAAAGAAGTGTATTGAGTTCGGGCATTTTAACAGGCTACCTAAGAAAACAGAACTGTTAGGACCCACCCACATGTTCATATCGGGGAGAGCAAAATATACTCACCTCTCTCTTACCTGTCCTCAAAAAATATTATTTTACAGGGCCTTTTGAAATAATTACTTTACAGAACACTTGAGTTGTACAACAGCATTGCATTTATTTACCATTCATTTCGCGTGTTAGAGTTATGCAACTAAATAATTTCTTAAAATAGACAGGCCTGTAGGAATATTATTGTACAACAATTACTGTATCTCAAATCAAATGTTATTTGTCACATACACATGCTTAGCAGATGTTAATGCGAAGTGTAGCGAAATGCTTGTGCTTCTAGTTCCGACCATGCAGTAATAACCAACGAGTAATCTAACCTAACAATTTCACAACTACCTTATACACACAAGTGTAAAGGTATGAAAAATATGTACATAAAGATATATGAATGAGCGATGGCCGAACGACATATGCAAGATGCAGTAGATGGTATCGAGTACAGTATATGCATATGAGATGAGTAATGTAGGGTATGTAAACATTATATTAAGTGGCATTGTTTAAAGTGGCTAGTGATCAATTTTTTTTTTTACATCTTTAAGGTTATGCAACTAAAGATGCTAAAATTAGTGCTGTGATTAAATTAGCCTATAAGACATGTGACCAACATAGCGAACCAGAGAGGCCAACATTTCATTTGCCATGAATAAAACAATTTAGCATCATTTTACGTGTTTTCGGGAGGGACAATCCGTTCAGAGGGTTTTATACGCATGCGCTTTCTGTCCATCGAATTCATATTCAACAGAATCGTTCGTCTCTTCATTATCACACACAGTGAGTAGGCCTAGATTTGAATGCTTCTGTAACTGATGTGAAATGGCTAGCTAGTTAGCGGGGTGCGCGCTAATAGCGTTTCAATCGGTGACGTCACTCTCTCTGAGCCCTTGAGGTAGTTGTTCCCTTTGCTCTGCAAAGCCGCGACTTTTGTGAAGCTATGGGTGACGATGCTTCGTGGGAGGCAGTTGTTGATGTGTGCAGAGGGTACCTGGTTCGATATATAAACATATATATATATATATGTGTGTATGTAGGTCTATATAATGGTGTGAAATAGACAGTATATGTTATATAGGATGAAATAGACAATATGCACAGTAAGTTATATAGGATGAGCCTTGAATAAAATTAAGTATGTATATGCATATGAAGTGGGTAAAACAGTAGGCCTATGTAAACATGTATTTTTTTATTTATAAATTGAACTTTTATTTAACTAGGCAAGTCAGTTAAGAACAAATTATTATTAACAATGACAGTCTACACCGGCCAAACCCGGACGACGTTTGGCCAATTGTGCGCCGCCCTATGGGATTCCCAATCACCGCCGGTTGTGATACAGCCTGGATTCAAACCAGGGTGTTTGTAGTGATGCCCATAGCACTGAGATGCGGTGCCTTAGACCGCTGCGCCACTTGGGACCCCTAGTGAGTCTTTTGCTGAGCAAACATAGCCTACAGTCGTTTTCATCTAGCCTACCAATTTCGTAATATGATAGCTGCCTATCCTAAAGTTTCAAAGGCTGAAATTCGCTCTCTCCGTTTGCCAGGTCTTCCTCTGGACATGATGCACCGCAGTATGGCATCGAGCGGCTATTTGAAAGCGGCGATGCTGCTCTTAGCTGTGCAGCTGCTGTCTTTTAGGCCAGGTTTTGGCGAGCAGGAGACGGGGAAGGCAATACCTGCCGAAAGTAAGTGGTGTTTTATTTAATAGGTTTTATTGTATTTGTTCTTTTTGCAAATACACACAATGAGCGTTTGTTACTGTTGTGCGGATGACTATTGTGCATAGATAGAAAAAATGTAAGATTTATTAGACCTACACAAAATCAAATCTGATTGCCTAATCAATAGTTTACCAATTGAGAACAGCCATTGATTGATGAAGTGTAGCAGCATATAAGGTATTACTTGTAAATCTAAAAGTCTTCAGATATTGATTTTGTTTTCACAAATGCAGTAGCCTATATATAATTAATCATACTGAACACTATTATTGTATTTTGTCTCATTGTCTTGCAGGACGTCCCTGTGTGGACTGCCATGCATTTGAATTCATGCAGAGGGCACTGCAAGACCTCAAGAAGACTGCTTTCAAGCTCGATGCCCAGGTAACAGTTCCTATCCCTCTCTGTTTCAGTTACACTTTATGTTGCATTGTAATTATTCTTGTAAGTACAGTGTAAAGACTATTGCATATACTCAGTGCTTGAAGTGGGCTGGAGCTGTCCACCTCCAATTTGTCTATAGATTGAGAACTGGCACCTGATATAGAATAGGCTATTGGCTTTATTATGTTATGCGTACCACCATCTAAACGAAGACTTCCAGCTCCCAAAATGAGTACCAGTACCTATTTCATTCCACTTCAACCACTGATCAGTGGCATGTCCAGTACATCTTCAATGGAGTGGCCAAGGTGGGGCACAGACCCAGTTTAGGGGGGCCATAACATATACATTTACATTTTAGTCTTTTAGCAGATGCTCTTATCCAGAGTGAGTTACAGGAGGAACTAGGTTTAAGTGCCTTGCTCAATGGCACATCGGCAGATTTTTAACCTAGTCATTATGAACCTTAATCGATGGAAGGTGGATTTTGATCCAAATAATTATGATGGTGCAATGCATTAAATGCTTCAGCTTAGGTTTGAGATATTTCCCTGTTCAAATAAATCATAAATTAATTTCTAAATCTTGTTAGAGTGTTTGCATTCAAGCTTTTTACCCGTACAACAGTAAATTCACTTAATGTGCCATCCAGAGTGTGAATTATACCGTGATATTCATGGGGTCTCTATTTTTTAACAGGATAATTTTTTAAATAGAAGGTTAAGTAGGTTACCTGCGTACGCTTGTCTACTCTGAAATAAGTCCAGCATCCTAAAGAGTGGATTGTGCACCTGCCATTTGAACGGAAAGGGATATATTTTGCAAACACCATAAGTGTAATGACATTCAGCGTACAAAGGGGCGTGGAAACATGGATGCCAACAGAACCCAGTCAACATAATTTAAAAAAAAATGATTTCTCATTCTTGTCTAGCCGTGTTTCATAAGTTTCCTTCAATTTGCAAGAGGCCGAATCTTTCATCAGAAAAAGCGTCAAACAGCGCCCCTCTGTCTTAGTATCTGTAGTACACACATCTGATGGTGTCTGGCCAAAAATAATATGACATGTCATACTCTTTTTGGCCAGACACCATCAGATATGTACATGGGTTAAACATACTGTTTCACTTGCTCGGATGCTTTCTCCAGTGAGATTTCTAAGTCTTGCTGTCGTCGTCCGTCTTGGTCAAAAGTTCCTCTGTACAGTTCCTCTATAAGTTGCCTGCCGTTGTGCCCTTGAGCAAGGCACTTAACCCCCTACAATTGCTCCAGAGGCGCTGCACTGCGGCTGACCCATTGCTTCCAACCCCGCGGGTGTGTGTGTCTCGGGGGGGGGGGGGTTGGATTGTGAGCGTAAAGACACATTTCCGTTCTCTATAAGTTAATGGACAAAGTAATGTGTTAGTCTTGCTTAGAAGGTTTACTCAGACTGGTGCTCACTAACATGGCATTGCCTCTATTTCTTCCTAGACTGAGACCCTGGCATTGAGGGCAGTGAGGCGAGCCTTGTGTGGATGCACGCCCACTAATACCCTGCACTGAGTTAAGTAGTGATGTGCCCTCACCATGGCAACCGACTCCACACCCACTATTACTGGACACCTTCTTTAAACTGCCTGGACTAGACAGATGTCTCTGAGCCTTCTTCTATGGAATATTGTAAAAAAAAAAAAGTTTAATAATTTGTACAACATGCACTTTATTTTCTTTGCTAACATATCAGATATTATATTGCAGTGGTTTAATTGTAATTTGAATATAATATTTTATTTGATGAGTTCAGAAAACCAGCAATGCGTTACTATGTCATGTCGGGCAAAGCAAACTACACCTCATGTCCCTCTTGGTCATATGTGAGGTTTTGAAACACAAATCTAGATAATTTTAGGTAGTTCTGTAAGCACATTCAATGAACAGATATCTTTATAAAATGTGTGGCAAAATATCAGTGATCTTCAAGATAATTCACATATACACCTGGAAGCGGTCTTGAATTCAAAAGAGCTGGTAATTCATAATAACACCCGTATCATTTTAAGAAAGTGTCTTGGAAAGTGTTTTTATAGTCATGGGAACACCAGGCTTCAGAATAAGTGTTCTTTTTAGTTCTCTGTGGTACCATACATCCTTGCTGCATGAATATAAGGTATAGACCTACACTCATCTCCATCAGTTATAACAAATGTCATTTGATCACACTTTTATTGCTGAGAATTTTCCTGCAGATGAGCTTTGTGATTTGCATCCATTCACTGAAAACCCACAGTTATATAGATTTTGTTTTATTTAACTAGGCAAGTCAGTTACGAACAAATTCTTATTTACAGTGACGGCCTACCCCGGACGACACTGGGCTAATTGTGCGCCGCCCTATGGGCCTCCCAATCACAGCCAGATGTGATGCAGCCTGGATTCAAACCAGGGACTAAAGTGACACCACTTGCACTGAGATGCAGTGCCTTAGACCGCTGCGCCACTCGGGAGCCCGACAGTATTGCACTTTCCATGAAGCCTACTTTTGGACAGCTAATAGCCTAACCACCGAGAATGCAACCTTATGGACTAAACATTCAAATCCTGTTTTGCGGAATTATTTTGCTGTGACAGTACAGGTCAAATTAGGATCCTACCACCATTTTAACATGCAGCACAACACATCTCCTTCGCAGAGAGTTGATCAGGCTGTTGATTGCAACCTGTAGAATGTTGTCCCACTCCTCTTTAATAGTTGTGCGAAGTTGTTGGATATTGGCGAGAACTGGAACATACTGTTGTGCATGTCGATCCAGAGCATCCCAAACATACTCAACGGGTGACATGTCTGGTGAGAAAACAGGCCATTGAAGAACATTTTCAGCTTCCAGGAATTGTGTACAGATCCTTGCAACATGAGGCTGTGCATTATCATGCTGAAATATGAGATTATGGCGGTGGATGAATGGCACTACAATGGGCCTCAGGATCTTGTCACAGTATATCTGTGCATTGAAATGACCATTGAAAATTGCAATTCTGTTTATTGTCCGCAGCTTATGCCTGCTCATACCATAACCCCACCATGGGACGCTCTGTTCACAATGTTGACATCAGCAAAGCACTCGCCCACACGACGTCATACACGTGGTCTGCGGTTGTGAGGCCGGTTGGACACACTGCCAAATTCGCTAAAACGTTGTTGGAAGCGGATTATGGTAGAGAAATGGACATTCAATTCTCTGGCAACAACTCTGGTGGGCATTCCTGCAGTCAGCATGCCAATTGCGCGCTCCCTCAAAACTTGAGACATCTGTGGCATTGTGTTGTGTGACAAAACTGCACATTTTAGAGTGGCCTTTTATTGTCTTCAGCACAAGGTGCACCTGTGTAATGATCATGCTGTTTAATCAGATTCTCAATATGCCACACCTGTCAGGTGGATGGATTATCTAGGAAAAATAGAAATACTCACTAACAGGGATGTAAACAAATTTGTGCACAAAATTGGAGAGAAATAAGCCTTTTGTGCGTATGGAACATTTCTGGGATCTTTTATTTCAGCGCATGAAATATGGTATGAAGGCAATTTGTAATCCAATTCCAAACTTACCTTGAGGCCACAGGTATGTGATGACGTACTCAGACACATTTCCAAAGCAACCAAGGAACAGGGAATCCAAAGCTCCGATAGTGTAAAAACATAAAATTATTTTCCAAACTAAAAGTCATTTCATTGGCAATATTCCATCAACGAACAAAGTCGAAGCGATCAGTTTTCAACTCCAAACAAAAGGTATAGACTAGTAGCAGCTTTCTTAGTATCGTAGCGCAAAAAAACTGTAAGGTAGCTCCATACCTGAGGCAACTAGACTCCAACTATACTCCATAATTCATAACGCTATATTTATAGTTGTATAAATGGACTAAAACTATATATTTAACACAAGTAAAGAAAATGGGGATTTGGCTCCAACACATGGGACCACGGCTGGTCCGCTCATTAGGTAGGCAAATTGACAAGGGCAGCATTTTCTGAGCTAAACTGACCAAGACACACCTCCAACAACAACACATAAAACCTCACATAATTCTGCCCAAAAACAATGTCTCTCAACCAGTGACATATGGGCTTTCTAGGTGAGGGCTGATGTTGCCCTTCGTTAAGCATTGCCCACTTTGTCAAAGGCAGGGGGGGGAAATATTTAGCTTGTCCATTCCCAGCGCCTCTCCAGGGTGCTGTTGGAGAGATGCATCTCTGCAGCGCCACACCAACTTTCAGTAAAAAAATGTATCTAACATAAATCATGTAGCAGATAGAGAATATGCCAGAAAGAGTATGTGGCCCTTTCTGTAGCCTACAGGCTGGAGATCAAATGTATGAAGATGTAGGATCCTTTTACATCATGTAATTTTCTCCGATCAAATAGGCTAATAACCTAAATGGCACTCAATCAATTAAAAATGAGCTGTCATGTTAACAACATATCCTAATAACAGGACAGGTCAAAGTCAAATGGACAATTCGGAATGAACAATCACAACTGTTCTCCAGGAGTTTCACCCGATTGTCATCATCAGTGGTTTGAAGTTTATATCCATAAATTTGACCGGCTGATCATAGCGAAAAATAAAATACTTCTACATGTCCCACTGTGTAAACACATTACAAATAGGCTTGTGATAAATCCAGATAAAGTTAAGTAACTCTGATATTCAAAGATGAAATCGCCAAATTGATTAGTCACAGGAATCAGGACTAATAAAACCAACACAACGGCCTGTTTTATAAATGGTGGGCATACCACATGGAGGGGCATTCATAAAATTCCATTGCGGGTGACATGGTAGGCCACACCCCAGTAAGCACGAGCCGACGGACGTCTTTAAGACGTTTTTTTTGGTCCTGTCCGGACGTCGTTTTTTGGTATTTTACAAATGGTTTACCACATAGATGGGCATTCATAAAATTCAATTTCGGTCATGACTGTAGGCTACACCTCTGTAAGCATGGACTGACTCCGAAGCACTCTCTTGGTGTGTGGTGTGTGTTTATGTGTGGTGTGTGTGGGACAGTGACTGTGAGATTGTAATTTCTGTCTGATGCTATGTCCTTGGTCTACTGATATTTTTATACATAACTAGATTCAGGGGCTTGGTTTCAGAAGTTAAAAAAAAAATCCAGTCGGCTAAACACTCAAAACAGCCTACCCAGCCACTCTGTCCTAAAGCACACTGTTGCCTCGTTTTGTGTCACATTCCAATGATAAAACTGGGGGGGGGGACAAAAATACAATTTCAGAATGTTGGGGGGGGGGCATGTTCCCACCGGCCACAGTGAAAGTTGCTCCCCTGACTAGATTCTAAAAAGAGAATCATGGTTATTAAGTGATCATGATCAACATTATTATTACATAGAATTAAGAGGCAGCATTTTATTTAAAACCCTGTAACCATGCCTCTCCTCATAGGGTGTCTGAATAGACTACTCAGCTTGGAATGAGACCCCAGGCATTATCTATCAAACGCCAATCAAAAACAATGACTGTCTCAGATCACACAGCAGCAGTTGAGGAGACACTGACTGCTTCAATTCTTCTTTTTATAAGAAACATGAATTTGTTGAAAATTCCAAATTGTTTGCGTAGCCAATTTACACACAGCTCTGACACGCACACTTATCCCACCAGTCCCCAAATCCAGAACAAATTCAAGAAAGCATACAGTGTTATATATAGCCAGTATTGCATGGAACTCCCTTCCATCTTATATTGCTTAAATGAACACAACGCCTCTCCCCTATTTGACCTAGATAGTTTGTGTGTATGTATTGATATGTAGGCTACATGTGCCATTTTTAAATTGATGTAGTTCTTTCCATGTGCTGTTCTTGTCTATTAATGTTCTGTATTATGTCATGTTATGTCATGAACCCCAGGAAGAGTAGCTGCTGCTTTCACAATTCTCTATTTGTGGACATATTGATTGTTCTGGTCTGGAGCTGCTTCTGTCAGTTATATTTCTAGAATGCAGCAGTAGCCAGCCTGGTCCCAGATCTGTTTGTCCTGTCTTGCCAACTAGGCAAGACTTGGCAAGACAGCACAAAGAGAATGAAGACCAGGCTAGAAGTAGCCTGAGTCTCGCCCCAATTACCGCATACTCTCACACGCTCCTTCATTTATTTATAATGTGGATTACAGCACAGACCCAGGTTCAATTCCAGGCTGTATCACAACTGGCCGTGATTGGGTGTCCCTTAGGGCGTCACACAATTGGCCCAGCGTCGTCCGGGTTAGAGTTTGGCCGGGGTAGGCCGTCATTGTAAATAAAAAATGTGTTCTTAACTGACTTGCCTTGTTAAATAAAGGTTAAATAAAATAAATACAAATAAATGTAGACAGAGACTGCCTGCCATACCCCTTCCATCCACATGGAGGAGCCCAAACTCAGCGCAGGGCAGGAAATTTGGTACTGCTATGTCGCATTGATGCAGCATCTTCCCTATAGGCTTAAAATCAAGAGTTATCTCTGCAGAGCAAGCATGTTTATGAATTAAATAGATCTAGCAACAGTTTGAACAAAGATCAAACTGTCTGTTATATACTCTGCTGGCATTGCAACCCTGGGCTACCTACGTCTCAAATGGTATCGTATCAAAAGTAGTGCACTATGTAGGGAATAGGGAACCATCACCTCCATCCACCCGGGTCTAAGACGCCATCCTCATGTCGCAACTCTGACTAAACTGAACACACCCAGTCAGGCCACATTCACCCCTCTGTTCTCTCTCTCTCTCTCTCTCTCTCTCTCTCTCTCCAAGCACATTGAACGTTGAACTCTTTCGTCACCTTAATAAGTGTTTGGTTTCCTGGAAGTGTTTTATAGAGGGTATTATATTATTTTTTAGCGGGGCTTATAGGAAATGACAGACAGACACCTTGGACTTGCAGAGAGGTATCACTGGCTCATGGTACTCGTGTTGCAGCAGTAATAGGATATTCAATACTTTTTAGGTCTTAGGACCTCTGGAGAGCCATAGAGGAAGCCAATCATTGGTGGTAAGAATTTAGTGGGGTTTGGCTTACATTATGGCACATGGCGTGTTTGTGTCAGAGAAGGTGAGAAAAGCAGACACTCAGTAATCTTATGATGACTTAATGGAGGAATCACATCCTCTCAGATGGGCTGAGAATCAAGCTGATTTTCTGCTGAATCACCCAAATAGATCCTGGCGGCGAAGGCAGCCTCTCAAGATTCTCTTGTCTTTCATCAAAATCCCCCTTTCATCTGTTCCTGTGAAACCCCACTAAATCCTTACTACCGTTTGAAGTGTTGTAGTTCCCTGGCATACAGTTGAGTTGAAGACCTCACACACAAACACACACACACACATAATCACACACACACATAATCACACACACACACACACACACACACACACACACACACACACGCACACGCACACGCACACACACACACACGCACACCAAGTGTTTAACCTTGCAGAACCTTACACTTACATGAGTGTCCACTTTAAAAACTTAGCCCCAATACCACCCACAATCCATCAATACCTAAAATAGTCCACACCACCCACAGTCCGCTACCACCCACAGTCCCAACCACCCACAGTCCATGGATGAGCAGGCCTCTCTCTGCAAAGAGGTTCAGGCCTTTATGGCACACCTTTTCCTCTTCAATCGCTACATTGTTTACAAATAACAGACTAAAACAAGCTTATATTTTGGGTTATGATGATGTATGACAGTTGAACTAACCTCATGAAGCATTTTATAAGTTATATTTTTCTAGAATCAATGGGTATACAGTATATCATATTATATTAAATGTCAAAAAATGGATGTACCAAGAGCAGATTGCCCCTTTCATCACTACATTAACACTCCAGCCCCTGCTCTCTACTCTACAACACTGGAATGCACCATTTTAGCAGGAGAATGATCCTCCTCCCAACGGTTCTCCTCTGGAGCGGGAAACCCCCCAATGTCTAGGAACAGAAATGTCTTAAAATGACAGGCGATGAGAGGAATTCAGAACAGTCTTTACTCTCTCCACACACACACACACACACAACGTCTGAAACGGTGCCACAGCTAGTGTTAAAACAAATTCCAACAGGACTTGGTTAGCGGTGACACCGGGAGGGACAATGACAGCCAGTCAACAACGCCCTGTATTTCTGTCCTAGATCTCCCATGCAGGCTGAATATTCCTGAATAGGCCAGTCTGCCATCCGGGCACCTAAGACCCATAGAGACGGTGTGGCCGGATCTATTTTTACCCACCATGCCCTGCAAATGGAGCCAAAATGGCCGCCCAGTGGGCATACCTCCAGCAAGTAAGTAGGAGGCTGCAGTGCTGCTGCCTACCAGGGCTGCCACCATTAATAAATTATATGCATGATAATGCATTAAATATGCATATATATTTTTGCAGGGCTTCTATGAATTACTCATTAGAGGCAGATCTATGAATAAAGCCCTGGCCAACCCTGATGAAATATTCACTGGATGAAGATACACACGGGTGGAGGGTGGAGGGTGAAGAGAGAGAGAGAGAGAGAGAGAAATAGAAGGTGTGAGAAAATCACATGCTTTGGATTCTGAAAGAAGAGGAGAATAAGTTATTCAGGGTAGTTAGGGGTTGTGGTGTCACAGCGCCTGGAGTGGTGGAGGCGGAGTCAAATGCAGAGAGCAGAGGATGCTGGGGAAACTGGACTTTATTAGGTTTCCAAAACAAAGAAGTTACAGGTCTGTGAGAGCCAGAAATGTTGCTTGTTTGTAGGTGACCAAATACTTATTTTCCACCATAATTTGCAAATAAATTCATAAAAAATCCTACAATGTGATTTTCTGGATTTTTTTTCTCATTTTGTCTGTCATAGTTGAAGTGTACCTATGATGAAAATTACAGGCCTCTCTCATCTTTTTAGGTGGGAGAACTTGCACAATTGGTGGCTGACTAAATATTTTTTTGCCCCACTGTATATATCCCTCCCTCATTATATCTCTCCCCCTCTATATACAGTATATCTCTATATCGCTCTCCCTCACTCTCTCTATCTCACTATCTCTCTTTCTCTCTCTTCCCAGGGTTCTGTGTGTTTGCATGCAGTCTGTGGGTAACTGCTGACACCTGGTAAACACAGGGATGAATCCCAAATCATACCATTTTCTTATATAGAAGTAGTGCACTATGTAGGGAATAGGGTGCAATTTGAAACACAGCCCCAGCCAGCCCCAGACAACCCTGAATCTCATTCTAAAGAGCTGGGTCTTCGCTTTTCAAGTATACCTCCACCCTCTCTCTCTTTCTCTTGCTCTCTATCTCTCATTTGCTTCTGTTTTTCTTGGGTCAAAGGGCAGAGCAGTGTTTTCTCCTCCTCCCCTCTTGCACCATCTCTCCATCTCTCCTACACTCTGCCAGTCTTATCTTAACCTTATCTTTCCCATCACTAAGTCCCTCTCTCCCCCTTTCAGCCCTTCTGTCCCCATCTCCCCTGTACTTTATCAAGCTATATCTCTCACTCCCTCTCATCCCGTTTAGAGCCTGTAGCACACACACACACACACACACACACACACACACACTGCCCTCAGAGCGGTGGGTGTCTCTGGCAGAATGGTTCACAGGGGGACAGGGGAAGTGGGCACTGATGGTGTGTGTGTGTGTGTGTGTGTGTGTGTGTGTGTGTGTGTGTGTGTGTGTGTGTGTGTGTGTGTGTGTGTGTGTGTGTGTGTGTGTGTGTGTGTGTGTGTATGCTACAGGCTCTGACTGGGTCAGACTGGGACGAGAGGGAGAGTGTGTGTTTCTGTGTGTGTCAGACGAGGAGGGTACACAGTGTGGTAACAGAACAGTGGAAACCGGGGAAACCGGGGACAAGGACCAGAACTATCCTGCAGCCAGCCTGGTTATAAATAGACCGTGTGTAGCCTAAAACTAGGAAACATTGGCACCGCACACACACACACACACACACACACACACACACACACACACAAAGTCAGATTGAAGATAATCAGAGCAAGTGGGCTACAGCCAGTCGTTCTGTCCCAGTAAAGACTTACATCTCTTTAACTAGTTATTAAGAGTCATGGTGCTCAGGAGCAGACGCTCTTATTGGTTCCCTAACCCTTGCTTGTTTGCCTTACATAACTCCAATCCTTCATTCGATTTCTATGGTTTGCTGATGTGTAAAGTGTTGTCCACTGCAGCCTCTATAAAATCACACTGACTGTGACCGAGGTCCCCTTGAATCACCCTCTGCTATTGTATATCACCTTGAATATAACAACACATGTATGGTTCTATGTATAGGACCCTAATAAACAACTATAGACTATAGAGTCGATGCTGGTGTAAGATCAATCCGCGCATGCTCAGGACACCTTCTGATTCGTTTCCCGGCAGAGGGAGCTTCGGTTCAGTCCACCCGCAGGTGCTGCTGCTGTCTTGCTGTGTGAAATGACTGCGTCTTGTGCGCGAGAAACCTGCGATGTCTAGGCTATTACAACCTATAGTCTACTGCAAGGGCTACTCTGCCCCGTGCGCATGTTTTGAGGTCTGCGGCTCTACGCGTCGACGACCACACACATTTGGGAATGTTTAGGTGTTTGGACAGACCTATAGACTGCATGGGATTGATGTGTTCTTGGGGAGTGGAGTGGGTGGGTGTGTTATCAACAGTAGGGCGGGGGAGGTGGTGATGATTCTAGTCTAAACCAATTATTTATATATATATATATATATATATATATATATATACACTAGCCCAGTTCTGTTCAATGCGATAGGCTAGTAACATCTTATACCGAACTAATTTAGAGCTATACAAATGCATTTTCTTCGCTAGGTTGATAATGCTAGCGTAAAAATTCATAAAAACGTCAGAAAATTAAGATAATGCTTTAAATTCGTGTTTACATTTAGGCTGCGCGCTATGGAACGAAGCCAATGCAAATGTATAATGATTTGGTAGAGTATTTGGCCTATGAAAGCATCCGCTTAGTGAAACTTTCTCCACTGATTATAATATTGCTTACAGGCGTAACAAACCATAGGCATAATCGAGGACAGATGAGACGTCACGGAATTGAATTGGGTGTAGTAGTAGCGGGACCATTGTAACGGCATTGGTTTATTATAGGCGGTGTCGCCCCTTTAGTGTCAACAAAACATCACCCCATAAATGTATATTGATGTGATTGATATATCCAGTATGGCCACATTTAAATAGAACACTGAATTAATGTAAACAGTCAATTGTAGCATGTGTGAATAAATTAATGACAGTGAATTTAAATTACCTCATACTGTGCCAAATAGCCTACACAGCCAGTCCTACGACTTAGGTTAAGGAATGTTCAATGATGACACACCGAAACGCCGTCGTAAGGAAAGTGTCGGGGGAAAGGACGAGTGAGGCGAGAATAAAACCGGGGTGGAATCACTGCAGTGCAGCAGAACTGTCAGTCATGAGACCGGAGATCGAAAGAGGCACAACGCCGGGAGGAGCGAAGCTCTGCGCCGCATCCACCCAACCAGCCATAGGCTACACAGTCAGTCAGTTCTCCAAACATTCCCTTACAAAGTCCCACCATCACCAAGTGTCCTTTATATTTTGACGCATGAAATCTCATGCGTCCTCGTATGAACGCGTCTTTTCCATTCTGGCAAGTGTAATTTCAGTCATCACTGCATAGAGGGTCTGGCGCAGCTCCCGCAGCAGGTACACCGGTGCAGGCCGGGTTGTTTGGGGTGAGCTTCAAAGGGCCCCATTAGCCTACCTGTTCCGAAATACCCTTACGCAAGTCCACCCTCCCTGTCCCCCTCAAACACACATGTGTGGAATTTCGCCGGCACACCAGGAGCAATGTTGAGGTTTAAAAAAATAATTAAACCGGGTGCCTCACTCTTGTCTCGATACGCCTATCAGAATCGAATGGAGAAGCGCCTGAGCCAATGTACGCTCTGTGCGGGCCAGCCCCTGAATCTGAATGCTTCCGCTAGGGCGCATTATAAATAGGCTAAGTGCTGGCCGGCAACCCTCGGTCGTGCAGAAACGCTCAGGGTTGCAACAGAAACACCCGCCGCCTTTTTTCTTTGCATATTTATAAACGCATCGTATCCCATTTCTATTCTTACCAAGGTTCGAGTTATTTTTGAGGCCAGTTGCATGCATTGTTCGTCTCCAAAAATGGTTTGCGAGACAAAAATTGTTGCGGATGAACACGATGCCATACAAGGGACAAAAAAAGATTCTATTATCCTTTCCTCCTCGCAAATGTGGACTTCTTCCACACCGGCACCGAATCCTCTCGAGGAAAATGATGTGAGGAAAGATACGGTTTTGATCCGGGAGTTTGAGCGCACGGACCATGTGGAAGTGCGCCGCATCTTTTATGAGGGGATAATGGAGAGAATACCCAACACCGCGTTCAGAGGCATATTACAGCAAAGTCAAACCCAATTCGTATATGCTCTTCTGACACGTAAGTGACACGATTCACCCTATACTAACGATTTACTGGAGTGAAATTCGTTTAAAGTTGCCATTACTCATTGAAAAACGCTTTTCATTTTACCCATGTATATTATGTATTTGAAAATGATTATTGTAAAATACATTCTTAATGAATAACCCAACCATACTAACACATGAAAACCAATCATTGCAAAATGTTTTTTATTTTTTTATTGTGAGTTGAAATGCAGTTGAAGGAAAGCTATAATCTGTTGGGAGCATCAATGTGTGTGTTAATGGATAACTCGATGCCCTCTTTTCCTCGATTCCGGCATGTAGCTCACGTACCTTACAGCACCGCATCAAACCGCACACAAAGGCATGGCTAAAACGCATGGTGCATGTAGTATGTAGTCGGTGCCCTGTTGGATGTGCGTGTAGGGCGCTACGATGCAGGTTGGGTTGGACGCATGAATGAATGAATAGAATTTGAGGATTGGCCCACAGTGTGCGCGTGCGTGCAGCAATCGCACCCCCCCACCAGTTCCCATCATACACACATTTTACTGTACGTGCACACAACGCGCAGCACCAACAGCCGTGTGCGCATGCTGGCATTGTTTATAATTCTAGTGCAGATTTTAATTTCAAAATGTTCATCACGTACGTATGTACACCTCATTCCTTTATCTGTACCGTGGTAAGTACCATACAGATTAAACAGTAAAAACCAACAAAACATACCATACTTCACTGTCGAAATGTTGTATGAAAATTGGTGTGGGTTATCATGTGGATATGACGCTATTATTTGGAACCATGCCGCTACAAAGTAAGGGCACACTGTTGACAGTAAGCACGCCATATCGTGGCGCAATGGAGTAAAATAGTGTTGCATCATGCCAGGCTAGACGAAAACATAATAACATGCAATGGTGCTGCACAGCCTGTCTGTGTGGTGGGTTCCACTCTGGCGCCACCGTGCTGCCCAATCAGAGAAATAGGCTACTCCAAAAAGCACCGACTGCAGTAAATGGACCAGAGTCAGATTATTTTAAAAGGCTATTGGATGTGTAGGATATCTAGGCTATGTGTATACACTTAAATTTGCACCCAGTAAAATAAATACATGTTCAACATAGGATGCCATGTGATGTTTTTCAATTACTCCTTCAATTTTTCAATTACTCCTTATTACGTGTGTGATATTAGGGACTGATCTTATTTTGAAGCAACAACATATACTTATTTTTGGAATGTCACTGTTTGGTTATGTGTGTGACTTCCGCCAAAATCCAACATTTGATTCTTTTTTCTGACAGGTATCGTTTATTTTTCTTCCTTATCTCCATAGTGATGTGCTTTGTTGTGACGAAATCCCTCGCGCTGACCTGCTGCGCGCCGTTCCTTCTCATGGGCGCGCGCTACTTCTACAGCCACAAAGTCATCCACAGCTATCTGGCCTGCGCGCTCCACACTGACATGGCAGACATCGAGGAGTATTACATGAAACCTACAGGTAAGAGGGCATAAGGGGCAATTGGACACAACACACAAACTATATCCTGAATATAATGTGAAAAGGAAATAGGCCTAATCTGTTGTGTTTGTCAGTATATAAATGTTCATCCGCAGACCCATGGGCCCTGGCCAAAAGTAGTGCACTATGTAGGGAATAGGGTGCCATTTGGGACGCATTTATGCGTTCAAAGACCGAGGCAGTCTCCCTGCTTATTAAGTATGCAGGGCGACTCGCTCCACTGTGTTACTGCGGGAGGGTTCAGGGCAAGCCACACTACTGGGCCTATTGATTGCAAGGAGGAAACTGCTGATAGACTTTCTGCAGCAGTCGGCCAAGCCTCATTGGAGTCATTTCCTCAACTACATCAGTCCCTAATTAGGACAATCCATAAATCTCCTATGATGCAAAACACTTCGATTCTAAGAAGTGAGCTATGACACACTTCCTCCTTGTTCCGTTCCAAAACTTTAGGCTATAATCAAATCGCTTTCTCTCTCTGTCTCTCTCTCTCGGTCTCTCTCACATGCTGACACATGCACACACACACCGCACCCACACACTTTTATCCACCTCTACCCTACATCTTGGGGTCAATTGCCAGTTATTTGTGAATCTCCTAACAGGCAGGTGTTTGATAAGCATTTGATTTTCCCCCTCTTGCTGACATTGTCTGCTAGCCTCCGTTATCTGGCACACACACACACACACACACACACACACACACACACACACACACACACACACACACACACACACACACACACACACACACACACACACACACACACACACACACACACTTATCTCCTCTTCAGTAGGTGTATACAGTGCCTTCAGAAAGTATTCAGACCCCTTGACTTTTACATATTTTGTTATGTTACAGCCTTATTCTAAAATTGATTTTTAAAAATCCTCAGCAATCTACACACAATACCCCATAATGACAAAGCGAAAACAGGTTTTTAGAAATAAAAAAACAGAAATACCTTATTTACAGAAGTATTCAGACCCTTTGATATGCAAATTGAGGGCAGGTGCATCCTGTTTCCATTACCTGTGGTAAATTCAATTGATTGGAGATGATTTGGAAAGACACACACCTGTCTATATAAGGTCCCATGGTTGATAGTGCATGTCAGAGCAAAAACCAAGCCATGAAGTTGAAGGAATTGTCCGTAGGGCTCAGAGACAGGATTGTGTCTAGGCACAGATCTGGGGAAGGGTACCAAAACATTTCTGCAGCATTGAAGGTCACCAAGAACACCGTGGCCTTCCCACATTCTTAAATGGAAGAAGTTTGGAACCACCAAGACTCTTCCTGGAGGAAACCTGTCACAATCCCTACAGTGAAGCATGGTGGTGGCAGCATCATGCTGTGGGGATGTTTTTCAGCGTCAGGATCAAGGAAAAGATGAACTGAGCAAAGTACAAAGAGATCCTTGATGAAAACCTGCTCCAGAGCGCTCAGGACCTCAGAATGGGGGGGGAGGTTCACCTTCCAACAGGACAACGACCCTAAACACACAGCCAAGACAACGCAGGAGTGGCTTCGGGACAAGTCTCTGAATGTTCTTGAGTGGGCCAGCCAGAGCCCAGACCTGAACCCAATCGATACTTATGTAAATGTGATATTTCAGTTTTTCATTGTTAATACATTTGTAAACATTTCTAAAAACCTGTTTTTGCTTTGTCATTAAGGGGTATTGTGTGTAGATTGATGAGGATGAAAAAATATATATACATTTTTAAAATAAGGCCGTTACCAAACAATGTGGAAAAAGTAAAGGGTTCTGAATATTTCCCGAAGGCACTGTATATGTGTTAGGGCTGGGAATTGCCAGGGTCCTCCCGATACGATATTATCGCAATACTTCGGTGCCGATACGATATTATCGCAGTACTTCGGTGCCGATACGATATTATCGCAGTACTTCGGTGCCGATACGATATGTATTGTAATTGTCAGGATTCTCATGATTCTATATGTATTGTAATTGTCAGGATTCTCATGATTCTATATGTATTGTAATTGTCAGGATTCTCATGATTCTATATGTATTGTAATTGTCAGGATTCTCATGATTCTATATGTATTGTAATTGTCAGGATTCTCATGATTCTATATGTATTGTAATTGTCAGGATTCTCATGATTCTATATGTATTGTAATTGTCAGGATTCTCATGATTCTATATGTATTGTAATTGTCAGGATTCTCATGATTCTATATGTATTGTAATTGTCAGGATTCTCATGATTCTATATGTATTGCGATTCGATACTGAGATTTTATTGCGATTCAATGATCCAAACACATTGCTCACCATTTGTCTGCTGCAGAAGGACAAAGACAGAGCCACGAGAAAACCAGTTTTGATCAGTCATTTGGCTGCCTGTTTAAAAAGAAGATGGAGAACAAGGTATGAAGGAAGAATACTGTCGGTACAGCCAACTATCCCAAAATTAATATTGCGATATTGTCAAAACGATACAATATATCGTCAGAAATAATATCCCGATATGTACCTGTATCTAAACCCCCCCCCCCCCCCCCATTACTATAATGTGTGTTAAGCATTTACTCGTCCCACTGTCACAAAAAGCCATCTGTTATCTCAGCCCTCTGCTCAGCGTGTGTGTGCATGAGACATACCAGGAACAATAGGGGCATGGGGGTGGGTGTTTAACTAGGGATTCTTAACATCAAAGAGCAGGACATTAATTCTACCAGCTTGAGTTTTCCCTGACATCCCTGTGGTACTGTCAACCAATCAATAAAGGCTGTGTCATTAATCAACCAATCACTAAAGGCTGTGTCATTAATCAACCAATCGATAAACGCTGTTTCATTAATCAACAAATCAATCCCATCCACTTTCACTGCCCTGTACAAATACACCACTGTTCTGTAGTCTATACCGGGTCTGGCTGTATCCAGATTTTCATACCTTCATAATGTTCCTGTACCATAGCAGGGTATATGGTATTAATGTCAGTGCAAACAGGGGCCGCTTTTTCTTTCCCAACATAAATGTTTGTTGGGTTCCCAACCAATGTTCCCTCACATTTTTGGGGGCACTGAGAAAATTGTAGGTATTTTGAGCGGAATCTTGAACATTTTGAGAACTTCCTGAGTGCGTTTACGGTGAACACTGAGGCTGTACCCTTATGGTTTTAGACAGTAGTCAATAGACTATTGTGGCTATCTGAGCATAATGTAGGCCCACCAACAAAACCAATGGAGCAAATCCTATAACATTTTCCCATGGAAATAGCTTTTGATTTCTATCATATAGCCTACAGTATCCTATATATGGTGTTCAATGCAGGCCTACATTGCTTGAGACATATAATAATAATTACCATACAGAGAATTAGACATTGTAGGCTACCCCTCTGTCTATTAGCATATCTGTATATTCAAGCCTGTCTCAAAATACAAAATACAACACTGCCCCTTTAATTTTACCTGACTGTCTTTTTAAAGACAGCTTGAAATGTAGCCTCCACGTTTTGTCATCTTGTAGGAAGCAGTAACTCCCCATTGCTGACCTATACTTATCTATAACTGGGCTAATAACTCGCTAACTGGAAAAGAATATCAGAAAATGTGCACACGCACAAGCTCTGTTCTGAACTGATCTGAAAAGCGCATTCCCTCGCAGGGGATTGAAAGACCTCTTATGGGCTACCCCGGCCAACAGAATTCTACTCCGCTGCGCTCCGGCTCTGCCTATGTCAAAATCAGACTCAATCTTGCAAAGTTCGATTTGTTTTGGTTCAGTCAGAAGTTCAGTCTCTTACGTCTCTGCGCGGCCTGGCATGTCTTCTGCGCGGCAGTCCTGGAGGAGGTGCGTGGCAGCACACACACGCAGGATTCCCATAGTGGGAATCTTATTTAACTTGGCAAGTCAGTTAAGAACAAATTCTTATTTTCAATGACGGCCTAGGAACAGTGGGTTAACTGCCTGTTCAGGGGCAGAACGACAGCTTTGTACCTTGTCAGCTCAGGGATATGAACTTGCAACCTTTCAGTTACTAGTCCAATGCTCTAACCACTAGGCTACCCTGCCGCCCAGGCAGTGACAGATATTGCAGTGACAGATATTCCAGCTCATAAAGTTATACAACTATCTCAAAAGGCTACTCACAGTTTGCTGCATGCACAAAACATATATTAGACCGCAAGGCTCTTGTTCCAGGAGAGGATTGATTGGCTATGCCGTAACCAAGAGGCTTGATCTTGCCATCTAGCCACTTAGCTAGCAAGTTAGCAAACCAGATCCATAGCTGGAGTGCTGAGCTGGAGATAATTTATTTGTCACATCTTAGATAGTTAACTTCTAGCTAGTTATAAAGAGTGGCGTAGCACGTACCCCCGCAGCCCCCGTTGTTATACAAGACATGGCGAGGGGCGTGATTCGGCACAAGGCAAAACCAAGCTCCTCTACCACGTTCCTCACTTCAACATTATGAAGCTTGGGCCCAATTCCTAATGGCACCCTATTCCCTATATAGTGCATTACTTTTGACCAGGGCTCATTGTGCTCTGGTCAAAAGTAGTACACGATGTAGGGAATAGGGTGCCATTTGGGACTCACTCAACTTTGCTCTCTACAGTGAAGGTATCTAGTCTGCTCCACACAGTACTTAGGTAGATGGGCCAAGGTGACTCAACAGTTACAGCCAGCCACCTGATTCCTGGGCCCCAGGGCAGTGATAAAAGTGTGATAAAAGTGGCCAGATGGGTTGTTGTCCTCATATCTCAGTCTGGGTCAGAGCCTGTCCCATACCGGGTCCTGCCTAGACAGCGCAGTCTACTTCCACATCCCAAATGACACACTAGTCCCTATATAGTGCACTACTTTTGACCAGAGCCCTATGGGCTACTATGTAGGGAATAGAGTGCCATTTGGGACGCTGTCTACTTGTCTGTTAGCCCCTATTCACTTCCCTGCTAATGACAGTGATCTCATTCTGTTCTGGGGAGTTAGTGGGTGCAGACACTTCACTACTGTCACTCATAGTACCTGCTGCTTATTATAGCGCTGCTGAGAGAGATACAGAGACAGTGACAGAGGCAGTCGGAGAGACGGAGGCAGACTGTGTCAGGCAGAGAGAGAGTGTGTGTCAGACAGAGGCAGAGTGTGTCAGACAGAGGCAGAGTGTGTCAGACAGAGGCAGAGTGTGTCAGACAGAGAGGCAGAGTGTGTCAGACAGAGAGGCAGAGTGTGTCAGACTGAGAGGCAGAGTGTGTCAGACTGAGAGGCAGAGTGTGTCAGACTGAGAGGCAGAGTGTGTCAGACAAAGAGGCAGAGTGTGTCAGACAGAGAGGCAGAGTGTCAGACAGAGAGGCAGAGTGTGTCAGACAGAGAGAGAGAGAGAGAGAAGGCAAGGTAGAAAATGGAAGCATTTGATTGGGATATGGGGGAAGGTTTGCTCCAAGTAGGGGTCTCCCTTGGGAACTCTCTCTAGCTCGTCAGCTGAGGGAGCTCGCTATACACACAGTAGATAAACGTTCCTTCCATCCTTCCACTCCCTCTCTTTATTGTTGAGGATGTAACAGTAGGTGTGGAGAACTGGGTTAGGCATCACCTGGAGAGACAGAGTAAGAAAGACAGTGAGAGTGAGAGTGAGAGTGAGAGTGAGAGTGAGAGAGAGAGAGAGAGAGAGATTCATTCCAGCTCTAGTACATTCTTGATTGTCCATTCGAGAGGGGTATCAATTTAACTAGATGTCACTGAGTTTAATCTCTACTCACTTCATAGCACATTTCAGTAAGTGTCTTATTCATTGTACAATGACACAACCCAAAAATATGTGACTACAAAAGCGCTACTCCAAAAAATGTTTTTAATCGATACTGGTAAAGAACAATGGACCCAACAAGAGGCAAAATGAGATGTTAAAAACATTATTGTTTCTAAACACTTTACTCCCAGGTGACCAATAATATGATCCGATCTTAGGTAACCAATCATGTGGTCTGATCTTTATGAGTGGGTGAGACACAGAAAAAGCACATCTTCCTCTGCTTTACAACATCTTAGACGTTAACAGAGGGTTTTGGTTAGTGATTTAAAGAAGAGGGGGGAAGGGATTTTTTACGAAACCTCCAACCCTTTCACACACACACACACACACACACACACACACACACACACAGTGTGAGTGATGAGCCACCCAGGGCAGTAAAACTAATGTGAAAAGACCAGTGCTGCAGCCTCCTTAGTGATTAATGCTCCTACACCGTCTCAGGCGCTAATGGAGCTGTAATGGAGACAGAGGGCAGGGTGTGTGTGTGTGTAACATACCAGGGGTAGTGTGTGTAGTGAATGACAGGGCACAGGTTAGTGTGTATGACAGATATGCTGGAGCTTGTAGGTCTTCTTGAGATGGGTGGGGCATGTTAACTATTCATGTTTAAATAATGATTTGCCATATGTTGTGTGAGAAGTGTGCATATGAGTGTATGTGCATAGATGTGCGTGTGTAAGCATGTGTGTGTGCTCCTGGTCTCATATGTTAGGGTGACATGGGGACAAAACAATGATGTGTATTGTATAGCTGTCCGGAAGACAGGGAGGAGGGGGGTCCCCATCCTATACCCAGAGACACCCTACTAAACTCATTCCTGGTCTACTGCGGGACAAACCAACACCTTGACCGTTAGACCAAGAGGAAATTTGCTTCTACCTCATCACGTGACCATGAGCAACTATGACCGACCCATGTCTGCTACACACACGTGCGCACGCGCGCGCACGCACACACACACACAGGCACGCTTAACCCTAACAAAGGGATGATCTGTATCAAGTATGAACACACACTAAAGCAGACACAAGCTGTTAATGAGCTTTTGTTTAATCTTACACACACACACACACAGCAAGGGTGTGCGCTGTCTAGACTAAATGCTTATCAACTGAATTACCCTTATAGGTTTCATCTGAATGGATAGACAATAATCTTGTTAAGCACAATAAAAAGGGTTAGGGACGGGGGGACGGGGGGGGTCATATCATATCATCACACCATATTCTCCTACCAATGCACGCCCACGGCAGGAAGCATAATATTTTCCTATACCAGTTAGAATAAAAAAATCTGTCACATTAAAATCCTGAGTTAAAAATCTTTCCAAATGAAATAGTGTTTAAAGCTCTTGTAATAGCTCTCTCCTCCTTCCATTCCTCCTTACTGTCCTGGTAGAGTCCTCTCCACTTCCTTCAACCACGGGCTAGGATACCCCCACACCCTAATGTCTACTCCCATCCCCATCTACCAGGGTCCTATGATCCCCCTCTCTAGTCAAGCTAGCTCTTAGTTCTCCATGTCTGACTCTTAACCAGCAGATCCCTTCTTCTCAGAGCCAATGTTTCTCAAAGGAGGAGGAGGAGAATAAGGAGGGGGGAGAAGGAGGAGAATAAGGAGGGGGGAGAAGGAGGAGAATAGGGTGGGGAGGAGGAGGGTAAAGGAGGAGAATAGGGTGGGGAGGAGGAGGGTAAAGGAGGAGAATAAGGAGGGGAGAAGGAGGTGGAGGAGAATAGGGAGGGGAGAGAAGAGAAGGAGGAGAATAAGTAGGGGGGAGAAGGAGGAGAATAGGGAGGGAAGGTAGGAGAATAGGGAGGGAAGGTAGGAGAATAGGGAGGGAAGGTAGGAGAATAGGGAGGGAAGGAGGAGAATAGGGAAGGGGAGAAGGAGGAGAATAAGGAGGGGGAGAAGGAGGAGAATAAGGAGGGGAGAAGGAGGTGGAGGAGAATAGGGAGGGGAGAGAAGAGAAGGAGGAGAATAAGTAGGGGGGAGAAGGAGGAGAATAGGGAGGGAAGGTAGGAGAATAGGGAGGGAAGGAGGAGAACCGGGAGGGGGAGAAGGAGGAGAATAAGGAGGGGAGAAGGAGGAGAATAAGGAGGTGGAGGAGAATAGGGAGGGGAGAGAAGAGAAGGAGGAGAATAAGTAGGGGGGAGAAGGAGGAGAATAGGGAGAGAAGGTAGGAGAATAGGGAGGGAAGGAGGAGAATAGGGAGGGGGAGAAGGAGGAGAATAGGGAGGGGGAGAAGGAGGAGAATAGGGAGGGGGAGAAGGAGGAGAATAGGGAGGGGAGGAGGAGGAGAATAGGGAGGGGAGGAGGAGGAGGAGAAGAATAAGGAGGGGAGAAGGAGGAGAATAGGGAGGGAAGGTAGGAGAATAGGGAGGGAAGGAGGAGAATAGGGAGGGGAGAAGGAGGGGAGAAAAGGGAGAATAAGGAGGGGAGAGGAGGAGAATAAGGAGGGTAGAGAAGGAGGAGATTAGAGAGCAGGAGAATAGGGGAGGAGGAGAAGGAGAATAGGGAGGGGAGGAGGAGGAGAATAGGGAGGGGAGGAGAATAGGGAGGGGAGAAGGAGAAGAATATGGACGAGAAGGAGGAGGAGAATACGGAGGGGAGGAGGAGGAGAATAGAGAGGGGAGGAGGAGGAGAATAGGGGGGGAGGAGGAGGATAATAGGGGGGAGGAGGAGGAGAATAGGGAGGGGGAGGAGAATAGGGAGGAGGGAGAAGGAGGAGAATAGGGAGGGGAGGAGGGAGAAGGAGAATAGGGAGGGGAGGAGGAGGACCCCCTGCCAGCTAGAATGCTAGACTCCACCACCTGTCTCACACAGGTGAGCCGATGGGTACTCTCTCTTCTCCTCCACCCCCCCCCCCCCCCCCCCCCCCCCCCCCTCTGTCTTCTCTCCTTCTTTCTCTGATCCTATCCTATCAAATCAAATCAAATTGTATTCGTCACATGCTTTGTAAACAACATGTGTAGACTAATATGCTTACGGGCCCTTCTCAACAATGCAGAGAGCGGAAAAAAGATAGTAATAGTAACATGAGGAATAAATACACAATGTGTAACGAAAATGTGTCTATATGCACAGGAGACCAGTTCCGAGTCAATGTGCAGAGGTACAAGGTAGATATGTACATATAGGTAGGGATAAAGTGACTAAACAACAGGATAGATAATAAACAGTAGCAGCAATGTACTGTATGTGACGAGTCAAAAGAGTTTGTGCGTAAAGGGTCAACGCAAATAGTTAAATAGTTAACCAATAGCTAACCTGACAAATTATTTTGCCATCTTATGGCTCGGGGGTAGAAGCTATTCAGGGTCCTGTTGGTTCCAGACTTCCTGCATCAGTACCGCTTGCTGTGCGATAGCAGAGAGAACAGTCTATGACTTGGGTGGCTGAAGTATTTGACCAATTTTAGGCCCTACATCTGACACTTCCTGGTTTGGAGTTCCTGGATGGCAAGGATGGGCTGTACGCACTACCCTCTGTAGCGCCTTGCGGTCAGATGCCAAGCAGTTACCATACCAAGCGGTGATGCAGCCAGTCAAGATGCTCTCAATGGTGCAGCTGTAAATCTTTTTGAGGATCTGAGGGGCCCATGCCAAATCTTTTCAGCCTCCTGAGGGGGAAGAGGCGTTGTTGAGTCTTCTTCCTGACTGTGTTGGTGTGTGTGGACCACGATAGTTTCTTAGTGATGTGGACACTGAGGAACTCAACCCGCTCCACTACAGCCCCGTCGATGTGGAGGGGGGCATGCTCGGGCCCTTCCTTTCCTGTAGTCCACGATCAGCTCTTCTGTCTTGCTGACGTTGGGGGTTGATGTCCTGGTACCACACTACCAGGTCACGGACATCCTCCTTATAGGCTGTCTCATCGTCGTGTCGCCAGCAAACTTAAGGATGGTGTTGGAGTCGTGCACGGCCACACAGTTGTGGGTGAACAGGGAGTAGAGGAGGGGACTAAGCACGCACCCCCGAGGGGCCCCCGTGTTGTAGGTCAGTGTGGTAGATGCCTACCCTCGCCACCTGGAGGTGGTGCCTCAGGAAGTCCAGGATCCAGTTGCAGAGGGAGTTCGGTCCCAGAGTCCTGAGCTCTATGGTGTTGAACGCTGAGCTGCAGCCAATGAACAGCATTCTCACTTAGGTGTTCCTCTTGTCCAGGTGGGCGAGGGCAGTGTGGAGAGCAGTGTGGAGAGCAGTGTGGAGTGCAATAGAGATTGCGTCATCTGTGGATCTGTTGGGGCGCTATGCGAATTGGAGTGGGTTGATTGTGTTGATGTGAGCCATGACCAGCCTTTCAAAGCATTTCATGGCTACAGCTGTGCGTGCTACGGGGCGATAGTCATTTAGACAGGTTACCTTGGCATTCTTGGGCGCAGGGACTATGGTGGTCTGCTTGAAACATGTAGGTATTACACACGGGGTCAAGAAGAGTTTGAAAAGATCAGTTGCCTTTTTCTTTCATCCTATCTGCAGTTAGCGACCCCCGTACAGAGATAATTACAGCTAAGTGGTATTGAGCTTCTCTAAATCTGTTCAATTGAATCGGAATGAAGTCAAATAAACGGGGCGGTGCTTCTTGAACATTGGAACCAGCAGCTTAGGAATGAATACTGTGGGATCCCTCTGAGCTTTTACCAGAGACCAAGACTGCGTCTCTAATGGAACCTTATGGGTCCTGGTCAAAAGTAGTGCACTATATAAGGAATAGGGTGTGATTTGGGATGCATGACATTAATCGCTAGTATATACATGGGACATCTTAAAGATGCACTCCAGGATCTTAAAGCACAACAAACTGTATTCGTAACATATCGTACAAGCTGGATGACGTAGTACACAATTTAATGGCTTCGTACACAAAAAACGGGGACCACTTTTGGCTCATGAGAACCACTTGCAAAACTACTGGCTGAAATTATACAATGGTTTGAGAGTGCATCTTTAATAGAATCATCTTGAATATGTATAATCTATTAATATGTAATATTCTATTCACATTTTAACTATTATTAATCTATTAATAAAATGTTTGATCTGTAGTTACAGCAACACTAAAGTGGCGTGTATCTCACACATCACACACGACCTGGGCTGGCGTGCCTGGTTGTCCCGTCCTGTCTGTTGGCACACTCTCTGTTCTGACAGATGGTGGGGAGGGCTTCAGCTTCCTCCTACCTCTTCCTTCCTACCTGTACCTTCCTATCTCCCGCCTTTCTCTTAGTATCTCCCCTCCTACTTCCCCCCTTCATCTTAGTACCCCCCTCCTCTCCGGCACCTCCTACCTCCCACTTCTTCTGAGTACCCCATTTAAATAATAATAATAATTATAATTGGTTGTCCCATCCTGTCCTGAATAGGGTTGCACAATACCGAGAATAAGGGAATAAGCAGCAATCCTCAAAAAAGGATTTCTCGAAACCAGGAAAGTTCACGGAATGATGTAACCCTGACTGTTGGCACAGGCTCTGCTCTGACAGATGGTGGGGTGGCTTCATCTTCAGAGGCGTGCCCACCCCCGCCCTCCTACCTCTCCCCTCCCACCTCTACCTTTCCCCTGCTACCGCCCTTCTCCTACCTACCCCCTCATACCTCTCCCTCCTCCTGCCACCTTCCTCCTACCGCCCCTTCCTCTTAGTACCATCCCCTTCCTCTTAGTATCCCCCCTACCGCCCCCTTCCTCTTAGTATCCCCCCTCCTACCGCCCCTTCCTCTTAGTATCCCCCCTCATACCGCCCCCTTCCTCTCAGTATCCCCCCTCCTACCGCCCCCTTCCTCTTAGTATCCCCCTCCTACCGCCCCCATCCTCTTAGTATCCCCCCTACCGCCCCCTTCCTCTTAGTATCCCCCCTCCTACCTCCCCTTCCTCTTAGTATCCCCCCTCCTACCAGCCCCTTCCTCTTAGTATCCCCCCTCCTACCTCACTTCTCCTACCTACCCCCTCATACCTCTCCCTCCCCCTGCCACCTTCCTCCTACCGCCCCTTCCTCTTAGTATCCCCCCTCCTACCGCCCCCTTCCTCTTAGTACCCCCCCTCCTACCGCCCCCTTCCTCTTAGTATCCCCCCTCCTACCACCCCCTTCCTCTTAGTTTCCCCCCTCCTACCGCCCCTTCCTCTCAGTATCCCCCCTCCTACCGCCCCCTTCCTCTTAGTATCCCCCCTCCTACCGCCCCCTTCCTCTTAGTATCCCCCCTCCTACCGCCCCCTTCCTCTTAATATCCCCCTCCTACCGCCCCCTTCCTCTTAGTATCCCCCCTACCGCCCCTTCCTCTTTGTATCGCCCTCATACCGCCCCTTTCCTCTTAGTATCCCCCCTCCTACCTCCCCTTCCTCTTAGTATCTCCCCTCCTACCGCACCCTTCCTCATAGTATCCCCCCTCCTACCGCCCCCTGCCTCTTAGTATCCCCCCTCCTACCGCCCCCTTCCTCTTAGTATCCCCCCTCCTACCGCCCCTTCCTCTTAGTATCCCCCCTCATACCTCACTTCTCCTACCTACCCCCTCATACCTCTCCCTCCCCCTGCCACCTTCCTCCTACCGCCCCTTCCTCTTAGTATCCCCCCTCATACTGCCCCCTTCCTCTTAGTATCACCCCTCCTACCGCCCCCTTCCTCTTAGTACCCCCCTCCTACCGCCCCCTTCCTCTTAGTATCCCCCCTCCTACTGCCCCTTCCTCTTAGTATCCCCCCTCCTACCTCCCTTCTCCTACCTACCTCCTCATACCTCTCCCTCCCCCAGCCACCTTCCTCCTACTGCCCCTTCCTCTTAGTATCCCCCCTCATACTGCCCCCTTCCTTAGTATCCCCCCTCTTACCGCCCCCTGCCTCTTAGTATCCCCCCTCCTACCGCCCCCTTCCTCTTAGTATCCCCCCACCTACCGCCCCCTTCCTCTTAGTATCCCCCCTCCTACCGCCCCCTTCCTCTTAGTATCCCCCCTCATACCGCCCCTTTCCTCTTAGTATCCCCCCTCCTACCTCCCCTTCCTCTTAGTATCTCTCCTCCTACCGCACCCTTCCTCATAGTACCCCCCCTCCTACCGCCCCCTGCCTCTTAGTATCCCCCCTCCTACCGCCCCATCCTCTTAGTATCCCCCATCCTACCGCCCCTTTCCTCTTAGTATCCCCCCTCCTACCTCCCCTTCCTCTTAGTATCTCCCCTCCTACCGCACCCTTCCTCATAGTATCCCCCCTCCTAACGCCCCTTCCTCTTAGTATCCCCTCTCCTACCACCCCCTTCCTCTTAGTTTCCCCCCTCCTACCGCCCCCTTCCTCTTAGTATCCCCCCTCCTACCGCCCCCTTCCTCTTAGTATCCCCCCTCCTACCGCCCCCTTCCTCTTAGTATCCCCCGTCCTACCGCCCCCTTCCTCTTAGTATCCCCCCTCCTACCGCCCCCTTCCTCTTAGTATCCCCCCTCCTACCTCCCCCTTCCTCTTAGTATCCCCCGTCCTACCACCCCCTTCCTCTTAGTTTCCCCCCTCCTACCGCCCCCTTCCTCTTAGTATCCCCCCTCCTACCGCCCCCTTCCTCTTAGTATCCCCCGTCCTACCGCCCCCTTCCTCTTAGTATCCCCCCTCCTACCGCCCCCTTCCTCTTAGTATCCCCCCTCCTACCGCCCCCTTCCTCTTAGTATCCCCCCTACCGCCCCTTCCTCTTTGTATCCCCCCTCATACCTCCCCTTCCTCATAGTATCTCCCCTCCTACCGCCCCTTCCTCTTAGTATCCCCTCTCCTACCACCCCCTTCCTCTTAGTTTCCCCCCTCCTACCGCCCCCTTCCTCTTAGTATCCCCCGTCCTACCGCCCCCTTCCTCTTAGTATCCCCCGTCCTACCGCCCCCTTCCTCTTAGTATCCCCCCTCCTACCGCCCCCTTCCTCTTTGTATCCCCCCCCATACCTCCCCCTTCCTCTTAGTATCCCCCGTCCTACCACCCCCTTCCTCTTAGTTTCCCCCCTCCTACCGCCCCCTTCCTCTTAGTATCCCCCCTCCTACCGCCCCCTTCCTCTTAGTATCCCCCGTCCTACCGCCCCCTTCCTCTTAGTATCCCCCCTCCTACCGCCCCCTTCCTCTTAGTATCCCCCCTCCTACCGCCCCCTTCCTCTTAGTATCCCCCCTACCGCCCCTTCCTCTTTGTATCCCCCCTCATACCTCCCCTTCCTCATAGTATCTCCCCTCCTACCGCACCCTTCCTCATAGTATCCCCCCTCCTACCGCCCCTTCCTCTTAGTATCCCCCCTCCTACCGCCCCTTCCTCTTAGTATCCCCCCTCCTACCACCCCTTCCTCTTAGTATCCCCCCTCCTACCTCACTTCTCCTACCTACCCCCTCATACCTCTCCCTCCCCCTGCCACCTTCCTCCTACCGCCCCTTCCTCTTAGTATCCCCCCTCATACTGCCCCCTTCCTCTTAGTATCCCCCCTCCTACCGCCCCCTTCCTCTTAGTATGCCCCCCTCCTACCGCCCCCTTCCTCTTAGTATCCCCCCTCCTACTGCCCCTTCCTCTTAGTATCCCCCCTCCTACCTCCCTTCTCCTACCTACCTCCTCATACCTCTCCCTCCCCCTGCCACCTTCCTCCTACTGCCCCTTCCTCTTAGTATCCCCCCTCATACTGCCCCCTTCCTTAGTATCCCCCCTCTTACCGCCCCCTGCCTCTTAGTATCCCCCCTCCTACCGCCCCCTTCCTCTTAGTATCCCCCCTCCTACCGCCCCCTTCCTCTTAGTATCCCCCCTACCGCCCCTTCCTCTTTGTATCCCCCCTCATACCGCCCCTTTCCTCTTAGTATCCCCCTCCTACTGCCCCCACCCTCTTAGTATCCCCCCTCCTACCGCCCCTTCCCTTAGTATCCCCCCTCCTACCGCCCCTTCCTCTTAGTATCCCCCCTTATACTGCCCCCTTCCTTAGTATCCCCCCTCTTACCGCCCCCTGCCTCTTAGTTTCCCCCCTCCTACCGCCCCCTTCCTCTTAGTATCCCCCCTCCTACCGCCCCTTCCTCTTAGTATCCCCCCCCTACCGCCCCCTTCCTCCTACCACCCCCTTCCTCTTACCGTTTCCCCCCTCCTACCGCCCCCTACCTCCCTTCTCCTACCTACCCCCTCATACCTCTCCCTCCCCCTTCCTCCTACCGCCCCTTCCCTATCCCCCCTCCTTCCGCCCCCTTCCTCTTAGTATCCCCCCTCCTACCGTATCCCCCCTCCTACCGCCCCCTTCCTCTTAGTATACCGCCCCTTTCCTCATCCCCCCCCTGCCCCCATCCTCTTTATCCCCCCTCCTACCGCCCCTTCCTCTTAGTATCCCCCCTCCTACCGCCCCCTTCCTCTTAGTATCCCCCCTCTTACCGCCCCCTGCCTCTTAGTTTCCCCCCTCCTATCATAGTATCCCCCCTCCTAACCCCCTTCCTCTTAGTATCCCCTCTCCTACCACCCCCTTCCTCTTACGTATCCCCCCTCCTACCGCCCCCTTCCTCTTAGTACCGCCCCCTTCCTCTTAGTATCCCCCTCCTACCGCCCCCTTCCTCTCTTAGTATCCCCCCTCCTACCTCCCCCTTCCTCTTAGTATCCCCCGTCCTACCACCCCCTTCCTCTTAGTTTCCCCCCTCCTACCGCCCCCTTCCTCTTAGTATCCCCCCTCCTACCGCCCCCTTCCTCTTAGTATCCCCCGTCCTACCGCCCCCTTCCTCTTAGTATCCCCCCTCCTACCGCCCCCTTCCTCTTAGTATCCCCCCTCCTACCGCCCCCTTCCTCTTAGTATCCCCCCTACCGCCCCTTCCTCTTTGTATCCCCCCTCATACCTCCCCTTCCTCATAGTATCTCCCCTCCTACCGCACCCTTCCTCATAGTATCCCCCCTCCTACCGCCCCTTCCTCTTAGTATCCCCCCTCCTACCGCCCCTTCCTCTTAGTATCCCCCCTCCTACCACCCCTTCCTCTTAGTATCCCCCCTCCTACCTCACTTCTCCTACCTACCCCCTCATACCTCTCCCTCCCCCTGCCACCTTCCTCCTACCGCCCCTTCCTCTTAGTATCCCCCCTCATACTGCCCCCTTCCTCTTAGTATCCCCCCTCCTACCGCCCCCTTCCTCTTAGTATGCCCCCTCCTACCGCCCCCTTCCTCTTAGTATCCCCCCTCCTACTGCCCCTTCCTCTTAGTATCCCCCCTCCTACCTCCCTTCTCCTACCTACCTCCTCATACCTCTCCCTCCCCCTGCCACCTTCCTCCTACTGCCCCTTCCTCTTAGTATCCCCCCTCATACTGCCCCCTTCCTTAGTATCCCCCCTCTTACCGCCCCCTGCCTCTTAGTATCCCCCCTCCTACCGCCCCCTTCCTCTTAGTATCCCCCCTCCTACCGCCCCCTTCCTCTTAGTATCCCCCCTACCGCCCCTTCCTCTTTGTATCCCCCCTCATACCGCCCCTTTCCTCTTAGTATCCCCCTCCTACTGCCCCCACCCTCTTAGTATCCCCCCTCCTACCGCCCCTTCCTCTTAGTATCCCCCCTCCTACCGCCCCTTCCTCTTAGTATCCCCCCTTATACTGCCCCCTTCCTTAGTTCCCCCCTCTTACCGCCCCCTGCCTCTTAGTTTCCCCCCTCCTACCGCCCCCTTCCTCTTAGTATCCCCCCTCCTACCGCCCCCTTCCTCGTATCCCCCCTCCTACCGCCCCCTTCCTCTTAGTATCCCCCCTACCGCCCCTTCCTCTTTGTATCCCCCCTCATACCGCCCCTTTCCTCTTAGTATCCCCCCTCCTACTTCCCCTTCCTCTTAGTATCCCCCCTCCTACCTCCCTTCTCCTACCTACCCCCTCATACCTCTCCCTCCCCCTTCCTCCTACCGCCCCTTCCTCTTAGTATCCCCCCTCCTTCCGCCCCCTTCCTCTTAGTATCCCCCCTCCTACCGCCCCTTCCTCTTAGTATCCCCCCTCCACCGCCCCCTTCCTCTTAGTATCCCCCCTACCGCCCCTTCCTCTTTGTATCCCCCCTCATACCGCCCCTTTCCTCTTAGTATCCCCCTCCTACTGCCCCCATCCTCTTAGTATCCCCCCTCCTACCGCCCCTTCCTCTTAGTATCCCCCCTCCTACCGCCCCTTCCTCTTAGTATCCCCCCATATACTGCCCCCTTCCTTAGTATCCCCCCTCTTACCGCCCCCTGCCTCTTAGTTTCCCCCCTCCTACCGCCCCCTTCCTCTTAGTATCCCCCCTCCTACCGCCCCCTTCCTCTTAGTATCCCCCCTCCTACCGCCCCCTTCCTCTTAGTATCCCCCCTACCGCCCCTTCCTCTTTGTATCCCCCCTCATACCGCCCCTTTCCTCTTAGTATCCCCCCTCCTACTGCCCCTTCCTCTTAGTATCCCCCCTCCTACCTCCCTTCTCCTACCTACCCCCTCATACCTCTCCCTCCCCCTTCCTCCTACCGCCCCTTCCTCTTAGTATCCCCCCTCCTTCCGCCCCCTTCCTCTTAGTATCCCCCCTCCTACCGCCCCTTCCTCTTAGTATCCCCCCTCCTACCTCCCTTCTCCTACCTACCCCCTCATACCTCTCCCTCCCCCTTCCTCCTACCACCCCTTCCTCTTAGTATCCCCCCTCCTACCGCCCCCTTCCTCTTAGTATCCCCCCTCCTACCGCCCCCTTCCTCTTAGTATATCCCCTCCTACCACCCCTTCCTCTTAGTATCCCCCCTCCTTACCGCCCCTTCCTCTTTGTACCCCCCCTTCCTACCTTCCCCTCCTTTCCCCCCTCCTACCGCCTCCTCTCCCTCCCTTCCTCCCCTTCCTCTAATATCCCCCCTACCTCCCCCTTCCTCCCAGTACCTAACATCCCTACTCTCATCTCTCTCTTCTGAGATAAAGCACTAATTAGCGACAACTGAAGACCGGGGTTGGGGTCAATTACACTTCATTTCCAGTCAATTCAGAAAGTAAACCAAAAACCAAAAGAGAATTGGAATTTCAGTATACTTCCTGAATTGACTTGAACTGAAATGGAATTGACCCTAACCCTAAAAACGCTGACACATTACACCATAATTTGAATGAACCTGACTCTTCCAAAGTGGAGCAGCTATTCCGAAGCTAGCTAACATTGTCCCGCATTGTGACTAGAGACAGGGAGAGTCAACACTGGAGAGCCTCCAAGTTGGACCAAGTCCTAGAATCCAAAAAGTAATTGTCTGACTCACTCTGAACTCTGCACACACAATGATGACCAAGGTCAAAGGTCAAATGGGAAAATATCCCAGCCAACTATTCACTGCTTGCAGATCTAACTGCCTTCTAATACCCTCCCCAGCTGTGGGAAGCTACCCTCTCCGTGATGCTACATGTCATGCCGTGTCTGGACAGGCACACTTGTTACTGTGGCGACCGGCTGTAATACATCTGACAGTTGTTTTATTCAATCATTAATCCACTGAATCCCACAGGGGCCTTAAATCCCTCATAACATTGTCCAATCAGTGTATTAGCATAAATTCAGCACTTGCTCTGTGACGTGTGTGTGACGTGTGTGTGACGTGTGTGTGACGTGTGTGTGTGTGTGTGTGTGTGTGTGTGTGTGTGTGTGTTGTATCTAATATAAATAGGCTATCACACATTTTGGAGGGGTTTCCAAATCAGATAAACTAAGGATGAGAATATAGTAAGCCAGTCATCCACACTACACACACAACCTCAACCACAGAAAACCTGTCCAGCATTCTCTGTACATCTCCAACGTGGTACTGTATTGATCCCTAGATACTGTAGATACTGTATAGCTACAACACAGACACAGTACAGTACTGTACTACTCTCACATTACCAGACAGACAGACAGACAGACAGACAGACAGACAGACAGACAGACAGACAGACAGACAGACAGACAGACAGACAGACAGACAGACAGAGTACAGTACTGTACTGTACTACTCTCACACAACATAGACAGGCAGACAGATGCAGTCAGACAGGGCATTTTTGTCCGCCCAATGACACAACTCATACCAGACATGCTGACAAACATGATTCTCTGCCCAGGTAAAAACACAGCAGGCATGGACTTGCTAAACAATACGTTATGTTAACAATACAAGTTATGGAGTATCATAAATGTAAATGCAGTATACAACTAGTCTTATATTATGACCAGGGCCTGGAGCTGTTTCTTATCAGGTTACATGGTCTGGAAGAACTCCTTGCCCAAACTATGAAGTTTTCACCAACATTTTATAGTGGATGAAGATTTAACAGCTCAGTCTACGATTGTACTTTTTAATTATGAGCTTTTTAATTATGAGCAAATAATGCTATTAAGCAGTTAGCACCAATCTCTGTCTGTTTTCCCTTTCATTTTCTCTCTTCCACTCTATTTACCTCTCAACCTCCCCCCTCCCTCTGTCTACCTCCCTCTCTCTCTGTCTACCTCCCTCTCTCTCTGTCTACCTCCCTCTCTCTCTAACTCCCTTCCTCCCTCCCTCTCTCTCTCGCTCCCTCATTCTCTACCTTCCTCTCTCTCTACCTCCCTCCCTCTGTCTGTCTACCTCCCTCACTCTCTAACTCCCTCCCTTCCCCTCTCCCTCTCCCTCTCTCTCTCTCTCTCTCTCTCTCTCTCTCTCTCTCTCTCTCTCTCTGTCTCTGTCTCTGTCTCTGTCTCTGTCTCTGTCTCTGTCTCTGTCTCTGTCTCTGTCTCTGTCTCTGTGTCTGTCTCTGTGTCTGTCTCTGTGTCTCTCTGTCTCTGTCTCTGTCTCTGTCTCTGTGTCTGTCTGTCTGTCTGTCTGTCTGTCTGTCTGTCTCTGTGTCTGTCTGTCTGTCTGTCTCTGTCTGTCTGTCTGTCTGTCTGTCTGTCTGTCTGTCTGTCTACCTCCCTCACTCTCTAACTCCCTCCCTCCCTCCCTCCCTCACTCTCTCTACCTCCCTCATTCTCTTTCTCTCTCTACCTCCCTCATTCTCTTTCTCTCTCTACCTCCCTCATTCTCTTTCTCTCTCTACCTCCCTCATTCTCTTTCTCTCTCTACCTCCCTCATTCTCTTTCTCTCTCTACCTACCTCATTCTCTTTCTCTCTCTGATACACTTCATTCAGTCCTTTTAAAGAAATGTTTTCGCTAATGGAAAGCCACCACTGTGACCAGTGTCTCGTGTGTAGCATCCCTCCTCCTTTTAGTAGATCCATCCAGTTAGTGGATTTTGAGGATTTTGGACATACTTTCTTTGGCACGTCTTACCAACAGAACACACTCTTATGTAGTTCCCTATTGTGTGTGCCAGGGCCACACTCCGTTCAACTCCCCTTTCCTTCACACATCTGCAGCTGTGTGTTTCTTCCTGGCACGGGTACTGCTGATAGTGGCTACTTCGAAGAAGGATTCTACTTTCTATGACTGTGACAAAAACCAAAACATGCACCCATGGAGGGGCCCCAGGACCGAGATTCCATAAGCTTTTGGTTAAATAGTGTAGGGGCTTTTGGGTAAATAGTGTTGGGGGCTTTAGGGTAAATAGTGTAGGGGCTTTTGGGTAAATAGTGTTGGGGGCTTTAGGGTAAATAGTGTAGGGGGCTTTAGGGCAAATAGGGTTGGGAGCTTTAGGTAAATAGTGTAGGGGCTTTAGGGCAAATAGGGTTGGGGGCTTTAGGGCAAATAGGGTTGGGAGCTTTAGGCAAATAGGGTTGGGAGCTTTAGGTAAATAGTGTTGGGGGCTTTAGGGCAAAAAGGGTTGGGAGCTTTAGGGCAAATAGTGTAGGGGCTTTAGGGCAAATAGTGTAGGGGCTTTAGGGTAAATAGTGTAGGGGCTTTAGGGTAAATAGTGTAGGGGCTTTAGGGCAAATAGTGTAGGGGCTTTAGGGCAAATAGTGTTGGGGGCTTTAGGGCAAATAGGGTTGGGGGCTTTAGGGCAAATAGGGTTGGGAGCTTTAGGTAAATAGTGTAGGGGGCTTTAGGGCAAATAGTGTAGGGGGCTTTAGGGTAAATAGTGTAGGGGCTTTAGGGCAAATAGTGTAGGGGCTTTAGGGTAAATAGTGTAGGGGCTTTAGGGTAAATAGTGTAGGGGGCTTTAGGGTAAATAGTGTAGGGGCTTTAGGGTAAATAGTGTTGGGGGCTTTAGGGTAAATAGTGTAGGGGGCTTTAGGGTAAATAGTGTAGGGGCTTTAGGGTAAATAGTGTAGGGGCTTTAGGGTAAATAGTGTAGGGGCTTTAGGGCAAATAGTGTAGGGGTTTTAGGGTAAATAGTGTAGGGGATTTAGGGTAAATAGTGTTGGGGGCTTTAGGGTAAATAGTGTAGGGGCTTTAGGGTAAATAGTGTTGGGGGCTTTAGGGTAAATAGTGTAGGGGGCTTTAGGGTAAATAGTGTAGGGGCTTTAGGGTAAATAGTGTAGGGGCTTTAGGGTAAATAGTGTAGGGGCTTTAGGGCAAATAGTGTAGGGGTTTTAGGGTAAATAGTGTAGGGGATTTAGGGTAAATAGTGTTGGGGGCTTTAGGGTAAATAGTGTAGGGGTTTTAGGGTAGCCTTCTTGTAGACTCTTCCCTTCTTATTGCTTCAGTCCTTCACTGAGTCACACTGAGCCAACCAGGGGTCAGATAAAGACAGCCATGGAAAGTCCTACTGTAGGCTTAAACTTCAGTCCCTTCACATCAGGTCAGATGGTATTTGGTGGGGTTACATGTAAAGTATACACTGTCAGATTTGTGTTGTTGTTTGGTGTGTGTCTCTAACTTGGCTCTCTGGTTCTCCAGGCTCATGTTTCTGGGTGGCAGTGCTGGAAGGTCAGGTGGTCGGCATCGTGGCGGCGCAGGGCCGGGAGGACGACAACACGGTGGAACTACGCCGCATGTCGGTGGACTCGCGCTTCCGCGGCAAGGGCATTGCCAAGTTGCTGGGGCGTCGCGTGCTAGAGTTCGCCATGCATAACAACTACGCCGCCGTCGTCCTGGGAACCACCGCCGTCAAGATGGCTGCCCACAAGCTGTATGAGTCGCTGGGCTTCCGGCGGACCGGCGGTAGCGAGGATTACATGCTGCCCGGAATGAGCCGCTCGCCGCAAGAGAGGCTCTTCTTCCAGATCCGTTACCAACGCTACCGTCTGCAGCTCCGTGAGGAGTGAGGGATGAGAGAGAGGGAGAGAGGGATGGAGAGAGAAAGGGGGAGAGAGCAACGACACCACCTCCTCGAGGCAGAGCCCCTCGCCCAACGAGCCTCGACCAAGTCCTTCTCCTCTGACAACTTTATTTATTTTATATTATTAGAGTTTCTTCTTCTTACTACTACTGTTTCTATTCATTCATCTTAAGTCACTAACTTTTTATTGGTTTTAGTTTATTTTTATTTATTTTTTACATTTTGAATTTAGTGCCCCCCCCGAGTACATTTATTGATTTTTTTTTTACCCTGTCCTGTTGTAAAAAATAAAAAAAAATCCCTAACATATATCACCATCCCATGCCTTTTCAAATGACATCATCAACTGAGTGTTCCCTTTGCTTTTGATACCATGTGATTGTTCCTTACCGTATTCATTACCTCTACCAGCCCCTCCAACATCTACCCCCTCCTGCTCAATACGTGGCATTTCTATCTCAAACGCACCCTGTCTCTCATTAGCCCACTGAAGCCCTCTCCATTGTCACAACAACGTGTGTACCCAAAAAGACCAGGACAAAAAGACTAAGTAGGTTGGCATTTGTCCAGCCACTTCAGCACAGCCCATAAACCAGCAGCCCTGTGGAGAGACAAGAGGAACAAATCAAATCAAATGTTATTGGTTGCTTACACATATTTGATGGATGTTAACACAGGTGCAGAGAAATGCTTGTGTTTCTAGTTGCAACAGTGCAGTAACATCTAACAATACAAAACAATACACACAAATAAAAATAAAGGAATTAAGAAATATCAGGATGAGCAATGTCAGAGTCTGGAATATAAATATATATATATATGTATATGATGGTGTGTATAGACAGTATATGATTAGAAAAGGTGTGTACAGCAGTAGTTATATAGGATGACGAGAATACAGGATATACATATGAAGGGGGTATGTATATAGGGCAGCAGTCTCTAAGGTGCAGGGTAGAGTACTAGCTGGTAGCCGGCTAGTAATAATGACTAAAGTTCAGGGCAGGGTACTGGGCAGAGGCCGGCTACTGGTGACTATTTAACAGTCTGATGGCCTGGAGATAGAAGCTGTTCCTCAGTCTCTCCTTATCCCAGCTTCGATGCACCTGTACTGTCTCCGCCTTCTAGATGGTAGCGGGGTGAACAGGTCGTGGCTCTGGTGGCAGGACATGTACTGTGCAGTCGGGTGGCAGGACATGCACTGTGCAGTCAGGTGGCAGGACATGTACTGTGCAGTCAGGTGGCAGGACATGTACTGTGCAGTCAGGTGGCAGGACATGTACTGTGGAATCGGGTGGCAGGACATGTACTGTGGAATCGGGTGGCAGGACATGTACTGTGCAGTCAGGGGGCAGGACATGTACTGTACAATCGGGTGGCAGGACATGTACTGTGCAGTCGGGTGGCAGGACATGTACTGTGCAGTCGGGTGGCAGGACATGTACTGGTGGCAGGACATGTACTGTGCAGTCAGGTGGCAGGACATGTACTGTGGAATCGGGTGGCAGGACATGTACTGTGGAATCGGGTGGCAGGACATGTACTGTGCAGTCAGGGGGCAGGACATGTACTGTACAATCGGGTGGCAGGACATGTACTGTGCAGTCGGGTGGCAGGACATGTACTGTGCAGTCGGGTGGCAGGACATGTACTGTGCAGTCGGGTGGCAGAACATGTACTGTGCAGTCGGGTGGCAGAACATGTACTGTGGAATCGGGTGGCAGGACATGTACTGTGGAATCGGGTGGCAGGACATGTACTGTGCAGTCGGGTGGCAGGACATGTACTGTGCAGTCAGGTGGCAGGACATGTACTGTGCAGTCGGGTGGCAGGACATGTACTGAGCAGTCGGGTGGCAGGACATGTACTGAGCAGTCGGGTGGCAGGACATGTACTGAGCAGTCGGGTGGCAGGACATGTACTGTGCAGTCGGGTGGCAGGACATGTACTGTGCAGTCGGGTGGCAGGACATGTACTGTGCAGTCGGGTGGCAGGACATGTACTGTGCAGTCAGGTGGCAGGACATGTACTGTGCAGTCAGGTGGCAGGACATGTACTGTGGCAGGACATGTATCGGGTGGCAGGACATGTACTGTGCAGTCAGGTGGCAGGACATGTACTGTGGAATCGGGTGGCAGGACATGTACTGTGGAATCGGGTGGCAGGACATGTACTGTGCAGTCAGGTGGCAGGACATGTACTGTGCAGTCAGGTGGCAGGACATGTACTGTGGAATCGGGTGGCAGGACATGTACTGTGCAGTCAGGTGGCAGGACATGTACTGTGCAGTCAGGTGGCAGGACATGTACTGTGGAATCGGGTGGCAGGACATGTACTGTGGAATCGGGTGGCAGGACATGTGCTGTGCAGTCAGGTGGCAGGACATGTACTGTGCAGTCAGGTGGCAGGACATGTACTGTGGAATCGGGTGGCAGGACATGTGCTGTGGAATCGGGTGGCAGGACATGTACTGTGCAGTCAGGTGGCAGGACATGTACTGTGCAGTCAGGTGGCAGGACATGTACTGTGCAGTCAGGTGGCAGGACATGTACTGTGCAGTCAGGTGGCAGGACATGTACTGTGGAATCGGGTGGCAGGACATGTACTGTGGAATCGGGTGGCAGGACATGTACTGTGCAGTCAGGTGGCAGGACATGTACTGTGGAATCGGGTGGCAGGAAACAAGCACACGCAGGCTGCATCTCCTATTCCCTATATATTGTACTACTTTTGACCACACAGTGCAGTTTCCTATCACTCCTCCCCCAGCTTTCTGATATCCTCCCTTCCACTATCTCTTCCTCCCTCTATCTCTTCCTCCATCTTTGGTCATGTTCTTATCCCCTCATTCAACACAGTATCAGAATGGATTCTATAGAATGACAATGGTTCCTAATTCTATGATTCCATTCTTCCTACATGGGAACTATGGAGTTGGTCTCTAATTGGTTGGGAAAACAAGAGGGTAGTTCAGGCTAGGGATACCCATGCAGGGTGAATATTTAAGTGTCAATATTGAACATATTACTCATTTAATCATGGGATTTTCTAATGAGTAAAGGATTTAATCTAATTCAACTTTGAGCGTTATTGATTCATATCTGTACTTATCAATTGTTTACTAATTGAATCAATATAAATTCTAACATTTTTAATAAGTTTGGAATTTGATTAGGGATGAATTCAAGATTTTTATAATCACACACATTTGATGGAAGCATTGCTACATAGTAGTATGCACATTTTATGGATACAGCTACAATTACAAAGTAATCGCAATCTAGTATATATTCAAACCAGGTCATTGGAGAAAACTACTTGGGTAGGCCTAATACATTATTTGCAATATTTGCGGACTTAAAGTATATGCAGTCGACCTAACAAAATGCATCTGAGCACAAATTTATCCATTTGAATTTAAATACAATACTATATCCAATTTACAGGTATATTTATATCCTTCTGTGTATGTGTTAATGTGTACACAGTTGGAATACTATACAGTATGTAGCTGACAAACCCAAAAGGCAACCCCCTCTCTCCCCGTCATAACGATAACCACTCTCATCTACATCCTCCTATCACAGACAGAACCAGCAGAGGGAGAGATACAACTTCTATGAGCCCAAGAACTTGTGTCATACTTGTACAAAGATAAAGAATTTAAATGTGAAGAAAAAAAAAGAAAAAAAAACATATAGACCAAAAAGATATTGCGCTGATACCCCTAGCCTTGACTTCTGACCCTCCCCCACTCCCCCTAGCCTTGACTTCTGACCCTCCCCCACTCCCCCTATCCTTGACTTCTGACCCTCCCCCACTCCCCCTAGCCTTGACTTCTGACCCTCCCCCACTCCCTCTAGCCTTGACTTCTACCCCCCCACTCCCTCTAGCCTTGACTTCTGACCCTCCCCCACTCCCCCTAGCCTTGACTTCTGACCCTCCCCCACTCCCCCTAGCCTTGACTTCTGACCCTCCCCCACTCCCCCTAGCCTTGACTTCTGACCCTCCCCCACTCCCCCTAGCCTTGACTTCTGACCCCCCACTCCCCCTAGCCTTGACTTCTGACCCTCCCCCACTCCCCCTAGCCTTGACTTCTGACCCTCCCCCACTCCCCCTAGCCTTGACTTCTGACCCCCCCACTCCCCCTAGCCTTGACTTCTGACCCTCCCCCACTCCCCCTAGCCTTGACTTCTGACCCTCCCCCACTCCCTCTAGCCTTGACTTCTGACCCTCCCCCACTCCCCCTAGCCTTGACTTCTGACCCTCCCCCACTCCCCCTAGCCTTGACTTCTGACCCTCCCCCACTCCCCCTAGCCTTGACTTCTGACCCTCCCCCACTCCCCCTAGCCTTGACTTCTGACCCCCCCCCACTCCCCTTAGCCTTGACCTCTACCTCCCCACTCACCTTAGCCTTGACTTCTGACCCCCCACTCCCCCTAGCCTTGACTTCTGACCCTCCCCCACTCCCCCTAGCCTTGACTTCTGACCCTCCCCCACTCCCCCTAGCCTTGACCTCTACCTCCCCACTCACCTTAGCCTTGACTTCTACCCCCCCACTCCCCCTAGCCTTGACTTCTGACCCTCCCCCACTCCCCCTAGCCTTGACTTCTGACCCTCCCCCACTCCCCCTAGCCTTGACTTCTGACCCTCCCCCACTCCCCCTAGCCTTGACCTCTACCTCCCCACTCACCTTAGCCTTGACTTCTACCCCCCCACTCCCCCTAGCCTTGACTTCTGACCCTCCCCCACTCCCCCTAGCCTTGACTTCTACCTCCCCACTCCCCCTAGCCTTGACTTCTACCCCCCCACTCCCCCTAGCCTTGACTTCTGACCCTCCCCCACTCCCCCTATCCTTGACTTCTGACCCTCCCCCACTTCCCCTAGCCTTGACTTCTGACCCTCCCCCACTCCCCCTAGCCTTGACTTCTGACCCTCCCCCACTCCCCCTAGCCTTGACCTCTACCTCCCCACTCACCTTAGCCTTGACTTCCCCCCCCACTCCCCCTAGCCTTGACTTCTGACCCTCCCCCACTCCCCCTAGCCTTGACTTCTGACCTCCCCACTCCCCCTAGCCTTGACTTCTGACCCTCCCCCACTCCCCCTAGCCTTGACTTCTGACCCTCCCCCACTCCCCCTATCCTTGACTTCTGACCCTCCCCCACTTCCCCTAGCCTTGACTTCTGACCCTCCCCCACTCCCCCTAGCCTTGACTTCTGACCCTCCCCCACTCCCCCTAGCCTTGACTTCTACCTCCTCACTCCCCCTAGCCTTGACTTCTGACCCCCCACTCCCCCTAGCCTTGACTTCTGACCCTCCCCCACTCCCCCCCTTGACTTCTGACTCCCCCCCACTTCCCCCCTAGCCTTGACTTCTGACCCTCCCCCACTCCCCCTAGCCTTGACTTCTGACCCTCCCCCACTCCCCCTAGCCTTGACTTCTGACCCTCCCCCACTCCCCCTAGCCTTGACTTCTGACCCTCCCCCACTTCCCCTAGCCTTGACTTCTGACCCTCCCCCACTCCCCCTATCCTTGACTTCTGACCCCCCACTTCCCCTAGCCTTGACTTCTGACCCTCCCCCACTCCCCCTAGCCTTGACTTCTGACCCTCCCCCACTCCCCCTAGCCTTGACTTCTGACCCTCCCCCACTCCCCCTAGCCTTGACTTCTGACCCTCCCCCACTCCCCCTAGCCTTGACTTCTGACCCTCCCCCACTCCCCCTAGCCTTGACTTCTGACCCCCCCACTCCCCCTAGCCTTGACTTCTGACCCTCCCCCACTCCCCCTAGCCTTGACTTCTGACCCCCCACTCCCCCTAGCCTTGACTTCTACCCCCTCACTCCCCCTAGCCTTGACTTCTACCCCCTCACTCCCCCTAGCCTTGACTTCTGACCCTCCCCCACTCCCCCTAGCCTTGACTTCTACCCCCTCACTCCCCCTAGCCTTGACTTCTGACCCTCCCCCACTCCCCCTATCCTTGACTTCTGACCCTCCCCCACTCCCCCTAGCCTTGACTTCTGACCCTCCCCCACTCCCCCTAGCCTTGACTTCTGACCCTCCCCCACTCCCCCTAGCCTTGACTTCTGACCCTCCCCCACTCCCCCTAGCCTTGACTTCTGACCCTAGCCTTGACTTCTACCCCCCACTCCCCCTAGCCTTGACTTCTGACCCTCCCCCCCCCACTCCCCCTAGCCTTGACTTCTGACCCTCCCCCACTCCCCCTAGCCTTGACTTCTGACCCTCCCCCACTCCCCCTAGCCTTGACTTCTGACCCCCCCACTCCCCCTAGCCTTGACTTCTGACCCTCCCCCACTCCCCCTAGCCTTGACTTCTGACCCTCCCCCACTCCCCCTATCCTTGACTTCTGACCCCCCCCACTCCCCCTAGCCTTGACTTCTGACCCCCCCCACTCCCCCTAGCCTTGACTTCTGACCCTACCCCCCACTCCCCCTAGCCTTGACTTCTGACCCTCCCCCACTCCCCCTAGCCTTGACTTCTGACCCTCCCCCACTCCCCCTATCCTTGACTTCTGACCCTCCCCCACTCCCCCTAGCCTTGACTTCTGACCCTCCCCCACTCCCCCTAGCCTTGACTTCTGACCCTCCCCCACTCCCCCTAGCCTTGACTTCTGACCCTCCCCCACTCCCCCTAGCCTTGACTTCTGACCCTCCCCCACTCCCCCTAGCCTTGACTTCTGACCCTACCCCCCACTCCCCCTAGCCTTGACTTCTGACCCTCCCCCACTCCCCCTAGCCTTGACTTCTGACCTCCCCCTCCCCCTAGCCTTGACTTCTGACCCCCCACCCCCTAGCCTTGACTTCTGACCCTCCCCCACTCCCCCTAGCCTTGACTTCTGACCCTCCCCCACTCCCCCTAGCCTTGACTTCTGACCCTCCCCCACTCCCCCTAGCCTTGACTTCTGACCCTCCCCACTCCCCCTAGCCTTGACTTCTGACCCCCCCCACTTCCCCTAGCCTTGACTTCTACCCCCCCACTCCCCCTAGTCTTGACTTCCACCTCCCCCCACTCCCCCTAGCCTTGACTTCTGACCCCCCACTCCCCTAGCCTTGACTTCTGACCCTCCCCCACTCCCCCTAGCCTTGACTTCTGACCCTCCCCACTCCCCCTAGCCTTGACTTCTGACCCCCCACTTCCCCTAGCCCCTCCCCCACTCCCCCTAGTCTTGACTTCCACCTCCACCCACTCCCCCTAGCCTTGACTTCTACCTCCCCACTCCCCCTAGCCTTGACTTCTGACCCTCCCCCACTCCCCCTAGCCTTGACTTCTGACCCTCCCCCACTCCCCCTAGCCTTGACTTCTGACCCCCCCCACTCCCCCTAGCCTTGACTTCTGACCCTCCCCCACTCCCCCTAGCCTTGACTTCTGACCCTCCCCCACTCCCCCTAGCCTTGACTTCTACCTCCCCACTCCCCCTAGCCTTGACTTCTGACCCTCCCCCACTCCCCCTAGCCTTGACTTCTGACCCTCCCCCACTCCCCCTAGCCTTGACTTCTGACCCCCCACTCCCCCTAGCCTTGACTTCTGACCCCCCACTTCCCCTAGCCTTGACTTCTGACCCCCCACTTCCCCTAGCCTTGACTTCTGACCCTCCCCCACTCCCCCTAGCCTTGACTTCTGACCCCCCACTTCCCCTAGCCTTGACTTCTACCCCCCCACTCCCCCTAGTCTTGACTTCCACCTCCCCCCACTCCCCCTATCCTTGACTTCTGACCCTCCCCCACTCCCCCTAGCCTTGACTTCTGACCCTCCCCCACTCCCCCTATCCTTGACTTCTGACCCCCCACTCCCCCTAGCCTTGACTTCTGACCCTCCCCCACTCCCCCTAGCCTTGACTTCTGACCCCCCACTTCCCCTAGCCTTGACTTCTACCCCCCCACTCCCCCTAGTCTTGACTTCCACCTCCCCCCACTCCCCCTATCCTTGACTTCTGACCCTCCCCCACTCCCCCTAGCCTTGACTTCTGACCCTCCCCCACTCCCCCTAGCCTTGACTTCTGACCCTCCCCCACTCCCCCTATCCTTGACTTCTGACCCCCCACTCCCCCTATCCTTGACTTCTGACCCCCCACTCCCCCTAGCCTTGACTTCTGACCCTCCCCCACTCCCCCTATCCTTGACTTCTGACCCCCCACTTCCCCTAGCCTTGACCTCTACCTCCCCACTCCCCCTAGTCTTGACTTCCACCTCCCCCCACTCCCCCTATCCTTGACTTCTGACCCTCCCCCACTCCCCCTATCCTTGACTTCTGACCCTCCCCCACTCCCCCTATCCTTGACTTCTGACCCTCCCCCACTCCCCCTATCCTTGACTTCTGACCCTCCCCCACTCCCCCTATCCTTGACTTCTGACCCCCCACTCCCCCTATCCTTGACTTCTGACCCTCCCCCACTCCCCCTATCCTTGACTTCTGACCCCCCACTTCCCCTATCCTTGACTTCTGACCCCCCACTCCCCCTAGTCTTGACTTCTACCTCCCCACTCCCCCTAGTCTTGACTTCCACCCCCCCCACTCCCTCTAGTCTTGACTTCTACCCCCCCACTCCCCCTAGTCTTGACTTCTACCCCCCCACTCCCCCTAGTCTTGACTTCTACCCCCCCACTCCCCCTAGTCTTGACTTCTACCCCCCCACTCCCCCTAGTCTTGACTTCTACCCCCCACTCCCCCTAGTCTTGACTTCTACCCCCCCACTCCCCCTAGTCTTGACTTCTACCCCCCCACTCCCCCCTTCTACCCCCCCAATCTTGACTTCTACCCCCCCCCCCCACTCCCCCTAGTCTTGACTTCTATCCCACACTCCCCCTTTCTGACTTCTGACCCCCCACTCCCCCTAGTCTTGACTTCCACCCCCCCACTCCCCCTAGCCTTGACTTCTATCCCCCACTCCCCCTTTCCGACTTCTGACCCCCCCACTCCCCCTAGCCTTGACTTCTATCCCCCACTCCCCCTTTCTGACTTCTGACCCCCCATACATAAATCTGACTGCAACCCTGGGCCAGACCCCCTCCTAACCTTTAACCCACACCCCACCATCTTTGCATGAGCCACAGTCTTGCTGCACTGCTTCTATTCTATTTAAACTTGTAACCCCCCCCCAAACTCCCCTATTGTGGAGTCATCAAAGCAGTGCGGTGCAGCTATGGAGTAGGATGCATGGGTGTGTGTGTTGAGTGTCTGTGGAGGTAGGGTGGGGTTGGGCGAAGAGGTGCATTATATCCACTCACCACAGCACTGCCTCGATGACATCAAGCCTGCCAACCGTAGAATGCAAAAGCGATGCCAGTGTGGCATGCCTCTGTTCCTGGTGTGTGCGTATATACGTACAGGGCCTGTCCTGGAAAAATAATAGAAAAACAGAATTAACAAAAAAAAACACAGAAAATAAGCTTCTTTTTTTAGCTGAACATTTAAACAAAATTGTGTTTCTTTGCTTGAGAATTTTTTATTTTATTTTGCATGCAATGTGTCTTGAAAATGACTTTGATACATTCTGCCACATGGCAAGCAGTGGAAATAATAATTGTTTCTATGTTTCATTACGTTGATATTATCAGTTGATTCTCTGTGTTTTTATCAAGGGAGTGGGGATATAATGTAGCGAGAAGTCTATGGAGACGTGATGTGGAAAGTGGAATAGTTTTGTCCTCATTTGGACAAATGTCAAAATATTTGTGAGTGTGTAAGATCATGGGATGCATTCCAAAAAGCACCCTATTCCCTTTACAGTGCACCACTTTTTTTGACCAAGCCCCCATAGCTCTTGGGAAGTACCTCATGTTGATATATCAGATGTCGGGTCAAACGACTGGCTGTCTACTGTATTTTCAGAGAACGTCTCGCTGTTCTGACACCCCCTCTCCCTTGTTCAACCATCTGAATTGAGATGTGGAGGGCACTTAAAGTGAACAAGTCAGTATTGAAGTTCAAAATGTCTTTCTCTTTCTCCAAATTGCCACAGTTTGAGTGCTTCCCAAATGATACAATTCCTTACATACTGCACTTTTGTGGACTAGGGCCTATGGGGCAATAGAGAGAAAAGGGTGCCATTTGGGATGCACATTATGATCAACATTTTTATCGATCCTCCCCTCCTCCGTCTGAAAAATTCCAAACAGACCTGGGTGAAGAAGTTTGACATGGATCCACGAGAATGTAGAAGCCAGAGGCAGATGTTAAATGGTGAGGCTATAAGAGTGCACCTAGTGAGTGAACACTACTAAATGTACACTACAAAGTGTACACCACGTAGGGTAATAAGTGGACGAATGTGAAGTCTTGTCAAAGTGAACCATGACCGCTGCTGTCGCCGTCTCAATAACAATATCCCTCTCGCTAGGCCTTGTGGGAGATGCATAGCCTAGGCTGCTATTTGTGTTCTGGATAAATAACGGAATATTATACCCAGCCTACGCAAAGGCCTTATATACTGTAATAATTACATGCTGACGTTCAAAAACCACCACAGAAAACTATATGGCTTGTTTGAGAGGAACAGACAAACTACACTGATGTCACCATAATGCATTTTACTGTACTCCGTTATTTTCAACTCTGTTTATATGGCGAATGCTATGGTATGCCCTGTTTGGTCTGGTCTTAGTACCCTGTGATACCGGCAACGTATACACAGTATTAGAATGTAGAAGAAAAACTGTATGCAACCACCACTAGAGCGTGATTATGTAACTTAATACTATTCCATTCCACTGAAGCTCTGCTGATGTACAATCCCCCCCCAAAAAATCATGTTTGTTTTTTACCCTTTTGGTTCTGAGAAAAGGGGGAAATATTGTTTGTGTTGACTTGGGACAACAGGAGAATGTTAATGTATTTTTTTAAAATCTGCAATAGATGGTTTAATTCATGCATGCTGCATCAGAACTAAAAGCCTATTTTATTGGAGAGCACCTTTTATCAAGGGCTTTCCAATCCAGAAACGATGGTCCCCTTACTGAACTTAGACGTCAAGACATCTACAGAAAGCCGGTAGATTGTCTCATAAAAGTCTTCTTGGTATGTGACAAAAATCCTTCATCCTGTCCCCCAGATGTCAAGTTGAACACGCACAATTGTAGAAGTAAAGATATCAAAACCGCACAAGTAGTATTCCTGTGAGTATAGGTGTTCCTCCATTGGTGAGTGCAGATTTCAAAGGCCTTGGGAGTTAATAGCAGGAATGAATGTATATGGGTACTGTTACTAAGGGTCTTTGGTGGGAAAAAATGTTTTTATTTTTTGTCTTTTTTGTTTTCTTGAAGAGAGAAGAAATTGAGACAAAAATGCGATAAATCTGCAAATGGTTCTCCTTTAACGCTAAGAACTACATTTTACGTTTTAGAGTGACTGTGTACATAGCTATATCTATTACTGTTGTTTTGATTTACAGTATATATCTATCATTTTTGTTGATTTCATCGATGCTAAAATAATGGACTTTGGAACTGTCTGTCTGAGAAGATGGCCGTCTTTGGGATGTTCCACCAAACGAGGAGGGGGAGGGGTGAGGGAGAAACACGCCACTGTGGCAGTTTACCCGGAAAGGGGGGGGGGGTCTACAGAACTCCACAAAATGGACTCTCCCTCTCTCTACTCCTCTGGTGAACCTATCACTCTGCTGTGGCTAACAGGATGACGAATTCTCCACTGTGGCCACAGGTGCCAAGAAGGCAGAAGCACTTGTAGCACAATTGTGTCTTTTTTCTTTCTTTCTTTTTGATGACCAGTATGGATTTTTTTCTCCTCCTACCCAATATATATCGCTTTTGCTCATACACCGTATGTGTCATAAGCATATATACAAGACAACATCACATAAAGAAATGTATGACCTGCGGCAACTTTTTGGAAAGTTGAAATTTGCCAAAGGTGAAAGTCTTGCTGCATTCTTTCGTCAAACTGCTATTTTGTGTTCAACATGTGTCAACAAAAGCGTGTATTTATCAGTATCATTTTGGAAATCCTGCCCACGTGCCATCTAATTAAGCAATAAAAAAACTAACAATGAGATAACGAGACACAATCGTATAAAGGATTTTATTAACTCAGAATGCTTCATTGGTGTTATATCCCATACTGGTGAGTCGGGCGCTGTAACGCTATCACTGTTGGCATGGCAACACATCACCACTGAAATGTAGAGGCCTGAATATGAGGTGTGATTGTACAATGATTATTTTAGTATTTTTCTTTATAAGAGGTGTCCCATAAAACAGTTTGTGTTTTTTTACTTGAAGATTCCACTGGTGTACCACTTGCATAGTTTGTACAGACAGTTTGTACAGGAGAAAAGGACAGTCCCTCCCAGCAGACAAGAGAAAGATTGCAGGGTTTCTGAAAGTGGTCTCTGTTCTCTATTGTTTGTCTGAGCCCGTCTGAGATCTTGTTTCTGATTTTCTAGTTGTCAGGAGTATCATGGAAACTCAATTTACTGCATTGCAACTACAGTGATTCGTCAATGCTACTGAAAATAAAACAATCCACTAGCCCACATCACGGTTTTAACCGCAGGCAAAAACCATACAGGTTCACAACTTGAAAAAAAGCTTGTATGATTTCCTTGAAAGAGATTCATTTTATTATCAATGATTTAATAAAGTTGTAAAGTGTATTTTACTGTAAATAGTATCCACAGAGGATATTATATGAACCTTTTGTAACAGAAAAACTATGGAAATACCTTAATATAACATATTTGACAAAGTTTGCAGAATCACACAAAATCTGACTAAAGCTGAGATGGATTTATATAGATGATCTCTCCAACTCTATTCTCTCACTAATCTCAGAAAACCAGAGACCGTTGGTTCATTTGGAACTGCTTTCAGAGACCACTGCCATCTTTCCCAGGACCGTTGGTGCAGTGTGGTTCTAAGTCAGTAGTCACAGAGAAAGTCTACTGTTGTCCTGCTCTGCTGGAGAGGGAGTAGCCTGTTAGTGGCTGGAGAGAACCCAACACTACAGCACAGTCAGTGGTTGCACCCAATTTTTTTTCTCCACTTTATTCCCTATGTAGAGCACTACTTTTGCCAAGGGCTCGTAAGGCCTCTGGTCAAAAGTAGTGCACTAAATAGGGAATAGGGTGCCATTTCAGATGCAGCGAGTGTGTTAGCTACCGCTAGCAGTGTTGCAGCAGCAATGGATTCTCTCCGCTTTAGGATCCCTAGATGTCATGGCCGTCTGTTGCTAGGATACCAACCCACACAAAGCACTGCAGGGGAATGATATGCAGCCACACTGAGGGAGTGAGGAGGCAGGCAGGTCAGGTCAGCTGGCTGGGCTGTCCCAAAGGGAGAGGGGTAGGGAGAGGAGGGTGGGGTGAGTGAGTGTATGGCAAGGCTGAGGCTATGGGGTTGAGGGGACCTTGTATAATGATGTCTTGGTGCATATATGAGGCCACTGGGGAGAAGGGGGGCTTGGGAAAATAAGGTGAAGAGTGAGGGGGGAAAGAGAGGGTTATTACAGAGGAGATGGGTCAGGGGGAGTTTGCACAGACAGTTGAGGGTCTGAGAATGAAGAGCAAACGAGAAGGGGCTAGCGGAACCCATGGGTAAAGTGGAGAGATGGGATCAATGAGTTCAAGGCCTTAGCGAGAGGTCAGCCAAACAGAAACGAAGTGAAAAGGATTTTCTCCGGTTTTGAATGTAGTTAAGGCGTGGCCAGCTGAGTCTCGACCGGGCACCGACCTCACCTGAATACAGTCTGACTGCAGTGACCACCTGCTTCTACTTTTCTAGGCTCATATTCAAAAAGCGTCTGGGGAGTAGGCGTGCTGATATAGGATTAGTTGGACCTTTTAGATCATAATGAATAACATTATATGGACCCGGGGGGGGGGAGGACATTATCTTAGATCAAGACTCCTACTCTGAGACGCTTAGTGAATACGGACGATGGGGTCTGTCGATTATCCTTTCTGTTCCACCTCCTGACGGTGTTCCTTTCTTTGGACTGCTGTATTATCACTACTGATTTACACATTCTTTGTTTTTACTGATCCATGTAAAGCTGTAAAGATAAGGATTTCCTGCATTGTGAAAGAGAAATGGATGTACATATTGTATGGATTAAAACAGCGATGCATAAAGCTTTTAGATGTTCCTCCGGTCAGTTGATTGATTGAAATGATTGTGTTTTATCTCATCATATCATTTGTCATATCATGGAATGTGGACACTATTAGATTCAACGAGAACTATAGGCGATGTAGCCTGAAATCGCGACCTGTTTCGTGCTTAATCCTGTTTGGGCGTATGACATGGAGTACAAGGAGAGGAATGTTAGCACAAGGACTGGTAGACAGGCGAGAGGCAATCGAGAACTCTATTATATTAGATTCACCTTGATGTGGAGCAGGGCTGCCCAATTCCGGTCCTGGAAAACACTTCTGGTTTTCACCCTCTCCCAATCAGGGACTAATTCAGACCTGGGACACCTGTTGGGTGCAATTAACTGCTAGGTAGAAACAAACAAATTGAAGTGTTTCGGCCCCCCAGGACCAGAATTGGGCAGCCCTGATGTAGAGGCTTTAAAAATCGAATGATTTATCTTAAACTGCCATCAGCATGGTTCCAGCCTTAGGTCTCTTACTTGACAACCATCTACTCTGTCACCATGGGGATGCTGTTAGGCTATCTGGAGAACTCTGCAGGCTTTTGAAGAACCCTTTGGCCTTGGTCTCTTGTTAAAATACCATTGTGTTTATTAATGGGACTTGGGAAGCAAATGTCCCATTCTAAATCTTCGTCATACTTCTTATATTTCTTTGTAACGCTATTCCTCCTACACTGTTTAAGCTAGAAATGCAATTCAAACCTTAAAACGGGTTGATCAGTCTTGATATATTTTATATTTTTTTAACTATTACGCTTTTTGTCCTCCTTCCCCCTCAGCATTCTAAAGGGCCATTGTGACATCATGACTCCCAACATTCTGTTCTATTAACTGTAAACCATGTCACTTTTGACACAAATGATCTACTTTGACCACTTTGCCACTTAGACAATGTATGAAATATTCCTCTACTTCTCTGCTTTTCAAATCTGAAATCAGAACAAGAATAGCTTCTACCAATCAAGAGGTAGTGTGAGTATCGACACTGGAGACAAGAAGCAGGTACAGGGAGATAATTTAATTAACAATAGACATGAAACAGAACAGGAACAGCGTCTGGACAGGGGAAAAATAACGACATCAATGCTGACACAGGGAACAAACGGCAGAGCAGACAGATATAGAGGGGGTAATCAACAAAGTAATGGAGTCCAGGTGAGTCCAATATTGCGCAGCTGCGCGTAATGATGGTGACGGGTGTGCGTAATGAAGGGCAGCCTGGCACCCTCGAGTGCCAGAGAGGGGGAGCGGGAGCAGGTGTGATAGGTAGAGCTGTTTTAGTAACCAATCAACTACTTTCATTAAAGATGCAGAAAGTAATGTCTGAAGCTAGCAGATTCAACAGCTGCAATTTCAAATTAAACTACATCACATTTTTAAGTTCACTTATAGTACCTTGCTTTGTCTAATAACATGAATCTTGCAAAACAGTTTGGTGGGTCAGAGTGCAGTATTTATTTTGTTTCATAGCACAAATGTTTGTTAGCCCGTTTCTCACACTGTCTTTAGCCATGGAGGGAGCAGGATTAGATTAGACCGATCAGATTGGTTTATTAGCCACATGCACAGGGTCGCAGTTGCAATTGCAGGGTACAGTGACATTCTTAAGCTCTGAGCTCCAACAGTGCATGTCAAAGAGAGAAGTGAATGAAACAATAATAAAAAAAGGACTGCCCAAACAACTGCAGGGGGGTTGCCTAGCAACACTTGCCTCAGAGGGAGACGTCTTCATAGTGCCAAATTCCCATGATTTGTGAATCTGTTCGGACTGCTAAAATGGCTTTGAAAAAATATGATGTTGGCTAATAGGGAGAAGTATCTAACAAAATAACTACATCATGACATTCACTAACCAACTATTTACATATAGTAGACATTTGTGTACATTTGTGGACACACATTTTACTTACTCAAGCTTTAAGCTAACTTCCCACTGTCATGTAACTTTGTTTGGTGATACTTCCCTGGTTACCATAGCAACACGTGGTCTCACTGTGCATTAATAGCCCTGATAACTCAGTCTGTTTGATGTGTCACAAATATTTTTTTCTACAGGTAAGAAGTCACAAACACATTGAAACCAGTACACACACACACACACACACACACACACACACACACACACACACACACACACACACACACACACACACACACACACACACACACACACACACACACACACACACACACACACTCCTTCCATTGTCATAGTGTAAAGGCACTGAACCAATCATTGTCTGTGGCAACTTCAACGAGGATCTGTCCAGCCAACGTTTCTTAATTTTTTTCCCAGATCTCAAAAGTGGTCTCCTGATTTGGTTTAAGCATTGTTGTGTATTTATCCAATTTAGTTGTTTTTCTATTTAAATGTTTTTATTTTGAGTGGAAAAAACAGAAAAAAAATGAGGAAATAAAGAAACCTGGAAAACAAAATGGAGAAACTGTCACGACTCCCACTGAAGGTGGCTCCCCTGCCTGTTCAGGTGGGGCTCCGCGGTCGTCTTCACCGGTCTACTAGCCGCCAACGATCCCTTTTTCCTTTTCGTTTCGTTTTGTCTTATTGGTTGCACCTGTTCCCTGTTTCGTTTCTTGATTTATGTCTATTTAGGCCTGTTAGGTCCGCCTAGGTTCGTGCGGGATTGTTACTCTGTTGGTTGTGGATGTGTTTTCGTGTTTGTTTTCTCCGGACTGTTTGGTCCTGTGTTTTGGCTGCTCTGTTTCATGCATATTTTGGCGTTTTGTGCCGGAGAATAGATTACGATTTACCGAACCCTCTGCTCTCTGCGCCTGACTCCAACCCACCACTCCTAGTAAACTCTGACAGAAACTGAATTTGGGAGAAAAAAATAAATAAAAGAATCAGGCAAAAAATCTAAACATTTTTATTTTAGGGCCGTATGTTATGCTCAGTTAACTTGCGTGTCCCCTGGGGGCAGAGGTTCTCAGAGGGAAGGGGTTCACCCTTTCCGGCCAGTGGGTGGGTCCCTCTATCCACTGATCCCCCTCCAGCCTAGAGAAGACTTCATGAACATCCCCCTGTAGTCCAAACACGTTGTAAAAAATGAAGTGTGTTATTTACTTAAAACTTCAACAGTGCCTCACTGTCTTCTGTACTGCATTATTACAGTTGCCATATAGTGTGGTATTCTAGTAGCAGAGTGTGTAAAAGTGTAGTAGTCAGAGTGTAGTTATTTTTGCTGAAATGTGTGATCTAACTGCCCCACAATCCAAAGTAATACGGTTGATATAGTAGTATATCAAAATAATCAGACCAATTATTTTAATACATTTAACTTTTACTGTATTTTACTGCTTTGTATAATTAAAAGTATAACTTTTTTAACTTCTTAAACTACCACAAAAATGGTCTTAAACAGGTAACACAAGTTTACTTCATGTAAAATAACCATCTATATAGTTAATTATTATGAACACAAATAGCAGTCAGTCATACACCACACACGTTAACCTAACGGAAAGTATATGACACATATACAGTAGAACAGTGTATTTCCATACACACAAAGCGGAACGGGCCATTATCAACCTGTGTAGAGGTAGTAGAATGAGCCACTCACAAACTCAGGCTCTCCTCCACTGTCCTCCATCCCTACCCCTGAAATGAGTACTGAAAAGAGCCTTCCAAAAAAATTGCATCCATGTTCCCTCCTCTCCTCTCCTTCCCCCTCCCTCCTCTCTCCCCTGAAAAGGGGGAGTCTGTGCTCTCTTGAGCTGTGGAACAATGAAAGGGAAAGGGAGGAGGGGAGAACTTAGTTGCTATAATAGTGACCAGACCACTCGCCAGAGTCATATCCACTCAGTTGAAATCGCTGTAACCTCACTGATACCGTCCAAGACCATTGCCATAAAGACACCATACCTACATAAACTTTAGGAAATAAATATGCTATCTAGAACCTAAAAGGGTTTTTCGGCTGATTCCATAGAACACTTTGAGGAACCTTTTTTGCTTCCAGGTAGAACCCTTTTGGTTCAGGTACAACCTTTTTGGTACCATAGATGTGGTAAAGTAGTCAATGGAACGCAGACGTTCCATTAGCCAGATTTGAACACATTCAACAAATCTGATCAAACAAATCCGTCATGATTTATGTATTGTAACAGGCCCACAATTTGGTATTTAAATCAGATTTGAATATTGGCTGTTTTTGCTGCATAACATGTAGAAGTTACCCCTTTTCAGGTTAAGAAGAGGGAAAGGGGGTACCTAGTCAGTTGTACAACTGAATGCATTCAACTGAAATGTGTCTTCCGCATTTAACCCAGCCCCTCTGGATCAGAGAGGTGCAGAGGGCTGCCTTGTTGACATCTACGTCTTCAGCGCCTGGGGGTCAGTGGGTTAACTGCCTTGCTCAGGGGCCGAACAACAGATTTTTACCTTGTCAGCTCGGGGATTCGATCCAGCCCGCCAGGCTACCAGCCGCCCCTCAGAAGTGACTGCTAAATGCTAACTCCCATGTGTATACGCTTGTTAGCATAACTAGCATATAGAAATCGGTGGTGGTAGTCAAAGTCCTTTTTAACTGTAATGCAGTTGATTGGCATGACATGACATGATCATGTGTTGGGGTTTTCATCCATACAAGCATTTTACTCCTCAACATAGTGTGAAATACACATATATAAACAATAGCCTAAATGTAGGCTAATTTTGCTGTGGGGCAGTGAGGAAATGGGATCTTTCCCTCAAAGCCTTATCCTCCAAACGTTTCCATGGCAATTGCATTGTTTTGGTCACCTTTGATTGACCACTTTACCCTTTCCACAGAGGGTTCTACATGGAACCAAAAATGGTTCTCCCTGGAACACAAAAGTGTTCTCCTTGGAACCCAAAATATTTATCCTATGGGGACATCCGGGGAACCCTTTTGGAGTGTACCATAGGCCTAACTGCGCAATACTGGACATTTATTCTTATTCTATTTAGTCTTGCACTAAAATGGACATGCATTCTGAATGGCTGGTGGAAGACATTGCTGGACAAGTTTGAGAACAAGTTTGTTGTTCTAAACAGCACCTAGAACTTAAAATTAGCATTCAGGGATATTGTGATATTGTGTGAGTGTGTGTTTGTTTGCGTGCGTGCATGTGTGTGTGTGTGTGTGTGTGGTGTGAAAGTAGAGCTGGGCGAAATGGCCAAAATCCATATTGCAATAAATTGCCTGAATTGATGCGATAATGATGAATGGAATGATAGGTTTAGAACACCACAGGTTTTAAATGATCCTTTAAACTACTACTAGTTTGATGGTTGTAGCCATCATCTGTCCCATTAACAATCACCCATATTATCAAAATTATTTCATTTCAATCTTCACATTTCTCTATTATAGGCTACTTATCGTAATAGAACAATATCAGCAAAATGCCTGCGATGAGTGATTGGTGTTGATCATTTTCAGTTTGTCGTCCCAGCTCTGCCAGTGACCAGGAAACTGAGCCACCGTGTGAGTGTGACAGAGAGACATCAAAGTGACCCACTGGCAACACACTGGTTGAATCAATGTTGTTTCCACGTCATTTCAATGAAATGATGTTGAGCCAACGTGGAATAGACGTTGAATTGGAACTGACTGACACTCAGGGGAGTGGAATTAGAACTGCTGTTTGAATTGAGAGTCAATCCAATGGGAAGGAAGTCAATAGAAGTGTATTAAAACCAGTTATATGGAACTAAATGTCATCGAAAATGTCATCTACATAATCCCCAAAAGTAATTATGTATCATGAGAGAGTCATAAACAATGACTAGTAATGTTGCATACCCAAAGAAAGATTTTTAAAAATCTCCCCTTTCCGGTATTTTTTTTAAGTAAATTGCTGAAGTCTAGTCACTTTTGAGGACACAAGCTCAAGTACACAATACAAATATGATACAAATGTGAAATATTTGATGTGATATATAAAACTGTATGAATAAGGCTTGAAATTACTTTTATGCTTTCTAAATATAGTGTAATCAAATAATAAAATGACTAACTATGAGATTCCCCTTCCTTATAACTGTGAAATACATATTTGTATGTTTAGTGTGAGACAAAATGTGCATATTTTCTAAAAGTCTCTCTTGATCAAAACGTCTGCCCCCATCACTGTGAACCTCTCACAGAACTCTAGTTTGGCTTCCTGAATTCGTTAGGAACTTGCCTTTCCTCTCATATGAATCTTGTCCGTCTATAACAGACAGAAAGTGTTTTTTTTGTTTCAAATCTATTAATAATTTTCGATGAATGGCTATAAATTGATCTCTGAATGTGCTACCGTGATGAAACCACTCTCTCCTGGTCCTGGTTCTAATAGGCTTATAACGATGTTTTGATTGTTGCTTGAACAGTCGCTCAGATGATATTTGTTTGTGGCAGTTGTGAGCTAGATCGCTAACGCTCATTCACATAGGCTGTAGCAAAAGCTAACCAAAGAGCCATTTGAAGTGTTTTTAAGTATAATGCAGTTGATTTGAGATAATGACACAAACATTATATTAAGCAGGTTATTCATACCAGGTTATTCATAAAGTAGTGTAAAATGCACTCGTAAGCAACGTAAATAGAGGCTTTTTTTGCTGGCGTTCTATAAGAACTCCCCCTTGTTCTGCCACCAACTTGTGCGCATCGCCCTCGTGTGGCAATGTTTGTAAACAAAGAAAGGGGTTTATGTAGGGTTCAGCCAGGAGCTGATGGAGTCGGAATTGCGAATTAAATTGTAGGAAGGACATCCCAGCTACAAGTGGTTTCAGATTTCACACCCTACATTTTTTATTTTACCTTGATTTAACTAGGGAAGTCAGTTAAGAACAAATGCTTATTTAGGCCAAAAAGATCATCAAGGACAACAACCACCCGAGCCACTGCCTATTCACACCACTACCATCCAGAAGGTGACGTCAGTGCAGGTGCATCACAGCTTGGACCGAGACACTGAAAAATAGCTTCTATTCTCAAGGCCATCAGACTGTTAAACAGCCATCACTAACTCAGAGAGGCTGCTGCCTACACTGAGACCCAATCACTGCCCACTTTAATAAAGGGATCACTAGTCACATTAAATAATGGCACTTTAATGATGTTTACATATCTTACATATAATATGTATATACTGTATATTATACCATCTATTGCACCTTGCCTATCCCACTCATCCATATACTTATATGCACATATTCTCATTCACCCCTTTAGATTTGTGTGTATTAGGTAGTTGTTGGGGAATTGTTAGATCACTTGTTAGATATTACTGCACTGTCGGAACTAGAAGCACAAGCATTTTTTTACCAATAAAAGTTGATTTGATTTTGCTTTACAATGACGGCCTGACCTAGACAATGCTGGGCCAATTGTGCGCTGCCCTATTGGACTCTCAATCATGGCCAGATGTAATACAGCCTGGATTTGAACCAGGGACTGTAGTGACACCTCTTGAGTGACACCTCTTAAGATGTAGTGCCTTAGACCACTGCGCCACTCGGGAGCATTTAAATACAGGCTCAGAAAAATACTACTGTGACCGTGGGAACCAGGGCTATCGCTCAATTCAAGCCATTTCAATCTATGGTGTCTACAGATCGATTTATAAGCGAACATGTCGGTCGGAACCGGTACCAGAACCACACATGTGGAGGACACATCTAAGAGGTTTAAATAAATAGAAGTTGATGAAAGAAATACGTAGAGAAGAATAGCTGTACTTAATTGCAGAAATATATTGACAAGATCATCTTCAATCTGTTAGAGCAGTGGTTCCCAAACTTTTTATAGTCCCGTACCCCTTCAAACATTCAACCTCCAGCTGCGTACCCCCTCTAGCACCAGGGTCAGCGCACTCTCAAATGTAGTTTTTTGCCATCATTGTAAGCCTGCCACACACACTATGTGATACATTTATTAAACATAAGACTGAGTGTGAGTTTTTGTCACAATCTGGCTCGTGGGAAGTGACAAAGAGCTCTTATAGGACCAGAGCAAAAATAAGATAATCAAATAATTTTGCTCTTTATTTAACCGTATTATATATAAAACCTTATTTGTTCATCAAAAATGATAAATAACTCACCACAGGTTAATGAGAAGGGTGTGTTTGAAAGGATGCACATAACTCTGCAATATTGGGTTGTATGGGAGAGAGTCTCAGTCTTAAACCATTTTCCACACACAGTATGTGCCTGTATTTAGTTTTCATGCTAGTGAGGAAATCCACTCTCACATAGGTACGTGGTTGCAAAGGGCACCGGCGTAACGATCGTCGTTGGTGGAATTAGACCAAGATGCAGCGTGGGGTAGGTTAATCATATTCTTTAATGATAACCAGAAAAAACCCTCGCTGCAGGCCCCGGACTGGGGACCCTCTCTGCAGGCCCCGGACTGGGGACCGTCACTGGAGGCCCCGGTCTGGAGACCGTCGCTGGAGGCCCCGGTCTGGAGACCGTCGCTGGAGGCCCCGGTCTGGAGACCGTCGCTGGAGGCCCCGGTCTGGAGACCGTCGCTGGAGGCCCCGGTCTGGGGACCGTCGCTGGAGGCCCCGGTCTGGAGACCGTCGCTGGAGGCTTCGTGCCATGGATCATCACTGGCACCAGCGTAACGATCGTCGTTGGTGGAATTAGACCAAGATGCAGCGTGGGGTAGGTTAATCATATTCTTTAATGATAACCAGAAAAAACCCTCGCTGCAGGCCCCGGACTGGGGACCCTCTCTGCAGGCCCCGGACTGGGGACCGTCACTGGAGGCCCCGGTCTGGAGACCGTCGCTGGAGGCCCCGGTCTGGAGACCGTCGCTGGAGGCCCCGGTCTGGAGACCGTCGCTGGAGGCCCCGGTCTGGGGACCGTCGCTGGAGGCCCCGGTCTGGAGACCGTCGCTGGAGGCTTCGTGCCATGGATCATCACTGGACCGTGGAGACGCACTGGAGGTCTGGAGCGCAGAGCTGGCACAACCCGTCCTGGCTGGATGCTCACCCTAGCCCGGCAACTGCGGGGCGCTGGGCTGTGGAGACGCACCGGAGACACAGTGCGCAGAGCCGGTACAGGATATCCTGGACCGAAGAGACCCACCAGAGGCCAGGAGCGCTGAGCCGGCACAATCCATCCTGGCTGAATGCCCACTCTAGCTCGACAAATGCGAGGAGCTGGCACAGAGCGCACCGGGCTGTGCATGCGCACCGGAAACTCTGCAGAGCCACATAACATGGTGCCTGACTAGTCACACTCTCCCCACGGTAAGCACGGGGAGTTGGCTCAGGTCTATAACCTGACTCCGCCAATCTCCCCGTGTGCCACCCTTCCAAATTATTTTGTGGCTGCCTCTCGTGCATGCTTCGTCGTGACAACTCCTCGTATCTTCGCCGTTCCGCTTTTGCTGCTTCCATTTCAATGATAGACAGCTGCCTCTGATTGGGAACCATACTCGGCCAAATGCAAAGTAATACAAAACATAGAATGCCCAACCAAATCACACCCTGACCAAACCAAATAGAGACATAAAAAGGCTCTCTAAGGTCAGGGCGTGACAATCAGTGTCTTAGCAGCGTGAATTGCCAAGGCAGGATACTCTGAGTGCAGCCCAGTTCAGAAATCTGGCAGTGGCTTTTGATTAAATTATATTTTCACACAACCACTTGCTCTGTGAAACGAAATGAACAGCAGCTACATTTGGCTACAAACGGACCGTTAGTGGAATTCCCGTGATAGAGTAAAGGTTTATAGGATTGGATGTTAATTATTTGACTAGGCTACCTGTATTTGACATTGTGTTGATATTTTATTTTTGGCTGTGAAACAAGGCTACTCAGGCGAGAAAAAAACCTCACCCAAATGTATATAGCCCTGTTGGAAAATATAAATGTAACGTTTGAAAATGTGGAAAAAAAAGTTAATCACACCTGTATTTGACGTACCCCTGATGGCATTGCGCGTACCCCTGGGGTTACGCTTTACCCCAGTTTGGGAATACCTGTATTAGAGAAATATATTGAGCGGTCCAGCTTTACTTTACAAATGCAGAAATATAAAATTCTGACAGGATATTGGTTTATGAATGAATGAAATTCAATCAAACATAGTGTAGAAATACATAAAAAAATTGGTTAACTACATTAGACCGCTACTCACTGTCAACTAGCTAATGAGGTATGTTTAGGTGAAAAGCACTTCTTTAGAAATAGCTATATAAATGTCTCATGGTGGGGCATTGCCATGGCAACAAACAGATAAACCAAGGCAAGGTTCTAAACTAAAGGGTCGAAAACAGAAGAATGTGAAGAGAGGAGGACTACAATTCCACAAAATGGAGAGAGGGTGAAAAAAAAGGATAAACTAATATGTTCTAGTCAGAGGCTCCTGCAGTTGCCCCCGGATACGGGTGGTAAAGAGAGAGGGAAGACTGAGAGAGAATTGGGAACTTGGAGGAGCTGCAGCTGCCTGGTTTCCATAGCGATGAGGATGCAGTACAAAGATGCAGAGAAGAGAGATTGCGAGCCAGAGAGAAAGAGAGTAAGAGAGAAAGTAAGGTAGAGAAGAGAGTGACCTAGGAAGAGGGGGAGAGATGTTTGGGGGAGGTGTAGTTTGGACATGGAGCCCCGGGTCTTGCCGCTTGAGACCCCCGCTATCTTCATGGGGACCTGAGTAAAACCCACACGGTGGGGGTAAGTGTGTGTGAAACATCAGCATTGGCAGGGGTGTGGGAGAAAAAGTGTGTGTGTGTGTGTGTGTGTGTGTGTGTGTGTGTTTGTGTGCGTGTGTGTGTGTGTGTGTGTGTGTGTGTGTGTGTGTGTGTGTGACATCAGCGTGTCCGTAGTACCAGTCTGACATACATTCTTTCAGGGTCTCATCACCACTCACCTGGTTTCCTGCTTTCACAGCTGGACAGGAATCAGCTAGCAACTGGAGCTACTACCATATTAATAAAACTAAGCTAACCAGTCTTCCTGCTAGCGATTGGAGCTGCTACTTTATCAATAAAACACATAGCCTATGCTAAACTAAGATAACCAGTCTTCCTGCTAGTGACTGGAGCTCCTATATTATGAATAAAACACATAGGCTATGCTGAGCTAAGCCAACCAGTCTTCCTGCTAGTGACTGGAGCTACTATCTTATGAATAAAACACATAGGCTATGCTGAGCTAAGCCAACCAGTCTTCCTGCTAGTGACTGGAGCTACTATCTTATGAATAAAACACATAGGCTATGCTGAGCTAAGCCAACCAGTCTTCCTGCTAGTGACTGGAGCTACTATCTTATGAATAAAACACATAGGCTATGCTAAACTAAGCTAACCAGTCTTCCTGCTAGCGACTGGAGCTACTACCTTATCAATAAAACACTTAGCCTATGCTGAGCTAAGCTAAGCTACGATAAACAGTCTTCCTGTTAGCTACTGAAGACAATAGAACAAACATGAGGCTGAACTAACCAGCCTCCAAACGAGCTACTTTCATATGAATAAGGCACATAATGCTGTACTAAGCTAGGCAAAGCTAACCAGTCTTCAGCTAAATAAATAAGCACAACTGTTACAAATACAAATGACAAAAAGGACACACAAAAATACAAATAAAAAACACCTTTTTACCTTTTAGTATTTAGTTCTCTATTCACTTACTTTGAGATGAACTCCCAGACAATTGATATGTTACAGGCGTCTCCATATTGTTCTTGACCAACACTGTGTAACAAAGAGACAGTCAGAAAAACATACTCAAAACATAACATATAACACAACATATGAATATCTCTGATGAGTTGGAGTAGGATAAACCCTGATGATTATATAGCTAATGTGTATGATCTGGAGGGGAGAGGGGAATTGTGGGATGGGGAGAGGGATATTGTGGGATGAAGAGAGGGATTGTGGGATAAGGAGGGGGATTTTGGGATGTGGAGAGACTGACCTTCATGTCTTAAAGTAAAGATGAACTGTAATTTCTCTTTGCTTATTTGAGCTGTTCTTGTCATAATATGGACTTGGTCTTTTACCAAATAGGGCTATCTTCTGTTTATCACCCCTACCTTGTCACAACACAACTGACTGGATCAAACACATTAAGAAGGAAATAAATTCCACAAATTCCACACATGAACTTTTAACAAGGTACACCTGTTAATTGAAATGCATTCCAGGTGACTACCTCATGAAGCTGGTTGAGAGAATGCCAAGAGTGTGCAAAGCTGTCATCAAAGCAAAGGGTGGCTTTGTAAGACGCAGAGTAGGTGAACAGATGACCTCCGCATGTGTGGTTCCCACCGTGAGCAGGGAGGAGGTGTGATGGTGTGGGGTGTGCTTTGCTGGTGACAGCCTCTGGGATTTATTTAGAAATCAAGGCACACTTAACCAGCATGGCTGCCACAGCATTCTGTAGCGATACGCCATCCCATCTGGTTTGCACTTTGTGGGGCTGTCATTTGTTTTTCAACCGGACAATGACCCAAAATATGCCTCCAGCCTGTGTAAGGGCTATTTGACCAAGAAGGAGAGTGACGGAGTGCTCCTTCAAGACTGTTGGAAAAACATTCCTCATGAAGATGGTTGAGAGAATTCCAAGAGTGTGCAAAGCTGTCATCAAGGCAAAGGGTGGCTACTTTGAAGAATCAAAAATATATTTAGATTTGTTTAACACTTTTTTGGTTACCACATGATTCCATATGTGTTATTTTATAGTTTTGATGTCTTTACTATTGTTCTACGATGTAGAAAATAGTCAAATAAAATAAAAACCTGCAATGAGTAGATGTGTCCAAACTTTTGACTGGTACTGTGTGTATAGGCATTCATTGTAAATAAGAATTTGTTCTTCTAGCCTTGTTAAATAAAGGTTAAAATGTACATATACTGGGCGGACAAAACATTAAGAATACCTTCCTAATATTGATTTGTATCCCCCCTCAGAACAGCTTCAATTCGTCAGGTGCTTGAACTCTACAAGGTGTCGAAAGCGTTCCACATGGATGCTGGCCCATGTTGATTCCAATGCATCCTACAGTTGTGTCAAGTTGGCTGGATGTCCTTCATACACATGGGAAACTGTTGAGGGTGAAAACCTCACCAGCATTGCAGTTCTTGACACACTCAAACCAGTGCGCCTGGCACCAACGACCATACCCTGTTCACCTAAATATTTGTTTGTGCCCATTCACCCCCTGAATGGCACAAATACACAATCCATGTCTCAGCTGCCTCAAGGCTTAAGAATCCTTCTTTAACCTGTCTCCTCCCCTTCATCTACACCAGCGGTTCCCAAACTTTTTATAGTCCCGTAAAACTTCAAACATTCAACCTCCAGCTGTGTACCCCCTCTAGCACCAGGGTCAGCGCACTCTCAAATATTGTTTTTTGCCATCATTGTAAGCCTGCCACATGCACTATACGATACATTTATTAAACATAAGAATGAGTGTGAGTTTTTGTCACAACCCGGCTCATATGAAGTGACAAAGAGCTCTTATAGGACCAGGGCACAAATAATAATATAATAATAATCAATAATTTTGCTCTTTATTTAACCATCTTCCACATAAAACCTTATTTGTCATTGAAAATTATAAATAACTCACCACAGGTTAATGAGAAGGGTGTGCTTGAAAGGATGCATATAACTTTGCATTTAACTTTGTATTTAGTTTTCATGCTAGTGAGGGCCGAGAATCCACTCTCACAAAGGTACGTGATTGCAAAGGGCATCAGTGTCTTAACAGTGCGATTTGTCAAGGCAGGATACTCTGAGCGCAGCCCAATCCAGAAATCTGGCAGTGGCTTCTGATTAAATTCAATTTTCACAGAACCGCTTGTTGCAATTTCGATGAGGCTCTCTTGTTCAGATATTGGTAAGTGGACTGGAGGCAGGGCATGAAAGGGATGACGAATCCAGTTGTTTGTGTCGTCCGTTTCAGGAAAGTACCTGCGTAATTGTGCAGCCATCTCACTCAGGGGCTTCGCTATATCACATTTGACATTGTCCGTAAGCTTGAGTTCATTTGCACACAAAAAATCATACAATAATGGAAAGACCTGTATGTTGTCCTTGTTAATGCAGACAGAGAAGAGCTCCAACTTCTTAATCATAGCCTCAATTTTGTCCCTCACATTGAATATAGTTGCGGAGAGTCCCTGTAATCCTAGATTCAGATCATTGAGGTGAGAAAAAACATCACCCAGATAGGCCAGTCGTGTGAGAAACTCATCATCATGCAAGCGGTCAGACAAGTGAAAATGATGGTCAGTAAAATAAACTTTAAGCTTGTCTCTTAATTTAAAAAATGTGTCAATACTTTTCCCCTTGATAACCAGTGCACTTGTGTATGTTGTAAAAGCGTTACATGGTCACTGCCAATATCATTGCATAGTGCAGAAAATGCATGAGAGTTCAGGGGCCTTGCTTTAACAAAGTTAACCATTTTCACTGTAGCGTCCAAAATGTCTTTCAAGTTGTCAGCTATTCCCTTGGCAGCAAGAGGCTCTCGGTGGATGCTGCAGTGTACTCAAGTGGCGTAGGGAGAAACTGCTTGCACACGCGTTACCACTCCACTATGTCTCCCTGTCATGGCTTTTGCACCATCGGTACAGATACCAACATGAGCAGCAGCTACGTTTGGCTACATACGGACCATTAGTGGAATCCCCGCAAGAGAGTAACGGTTAATGTGATTGGATGTTCATTATTTGACTAGGCTACCTGTATTTGACATTGTGTTGTTGAACACTAGATGGTTTAAGTAATTTTTGGCTGTGAAACGAGGCTACTCAGGCAAGAAAAAAACTCACCCAAATGTATATCCCTGTTGGAAAATATAAATGGACTGTTTGAAAATGTAAGAAAAAAAAAAGGTTTTTACTTTTTTAAATGTGAATCACATTTTTAATTGGCGTACCCCTGACGGCATTGCTCACCAGTTAGGGAATACCTGATCTACACTGATTGAAGTGGATGTGACAGGTGACATCAATAAGGGATCATCGCTTACACCTGGATTCACCTGGTCAGTCTATGTCATGGAGAGAGCAGGTGTTCCTAATGTTTTGCCGTCTCCGTGGAAGGAGACAGTAACACAGTAACAGTGCACCCGCTATAACATCTGCTACACTGTGCACGCAACCAATAAACTTTCATTTGATTTGGCGAGAGAGAGGTGACAAGAAAAAGTGTTTGTAAGAGAAAGAGAGAGACAGACCATGGAAGAGAAGAAAACTAGCAATTGAGAAAATTAAAGACAGAGAGATGTAAAGTGGGGAGGGAGAAGGAGAGAGAGAGATAGAGAGAGGTTAGGGAAGACATAGCTGATTGTGTCAGAGAAAGCACTAAGGTAAAGAGAGAGATTAGTGGTTTAGGTTGTGATAACTCTACGGAGAGGAGGTACGTGAATGATGTGGATGATGCAGGAGTGGCTGGATGACCTTGAGCTATGATTAGGAGGGAGGGAGGGAGGGAGAGGGATTGATGGAGGAAGAGTGTTTTGAGGGAGGGAAAGAGATGGAGAGAGGGAGGTTAAGGAAGAGAGGGAGAAAGGGAGGGAGAGAGAGCGAGAGGGAAGGAGAGAGAATCTTGGCAGCAGGGTTGGTAGATTCAATTTGAGCTCAGAAGATACATTGAAAGTCAATTCTGAAATGAAAACTGCCCATTATTTTAGGTTGAATAGGAGGAGGAAGAGACGGCTGAGTGAGGAGGAAAAGGAGAGGAGAAGTTGTTCTGCGCCACAAATGACACACTATTCCCCACATAGTGCACTACTTTTGATGAGAACCCTATGGGTCCTGGTCAAAATTAGCGCACTATATAATGACTATGGTGCCATATGGGATGCATTCTTGGTCTATCCTGGCAGAGAGAGAGCTGGAGGATGAGACTTGCGAGAAGACACAGATCATGGCAGCAAGAGAAAGGAGATAGACAGGAGAGAGGTTAAACACACACCCCTCCACCTTACCTTGGACCGCAAAGTTGATGGCCTGTCTCTCAGCCTGCAATAGGACTCCCCAGTCTATAGTGTGGATGTGAGGAAGAGGCCACCGGCGGCCCATAATAGACAACATGTAACCTCGGCAATAACAAGAGCAAGTGCAGTAGCTGCGGTATGTTATTTATTTGCAGTTGAAGGATATGAGGAAGGGTGATGTGTTTGGTATTGTAAGAATAAAACAGATGACATTTATGTAACTCCAGTCCCCTGTCCCCACATCATTGTAAACTAGTAAGTTGCACACACACACCGACACACCCACACTCAAACTTCCCATCCCTGACATTCACACGTACCAAACACTAACCCACCCAGCTACTCACTCACCCACACACCCACCCACACACACGTGCCCAGGTCAGGCATCTCCGTCCCAGTGCATTCCAGTGTTAGACAAAGAGATCAGGCTTTACAGGCAAATCCCTCTGGACCAAAGTGAGGTAATCCACAGACATACTGTACATTACACGCAGAATCACCCGGTTCCTAGAACTGTTCCTGTGACGTGTGTGTATGTGTGTGTTGACAGTGTGTGTGTGTTGTATTCTTGCACCCCACACAGCGGGGGCTAACACTCGTGTGACCTGGTCTACAGGAATGTGATGTGTGGCTCTAAGGTACAATGACACGCATGTAAAAGGTTAACTGGCTGTCAGCATTCAGTGCTACAGTAATGGATGGACACACATACACACACAACAACACACACACACGTAAAGGGTTAACTGACTGTCAGCATTCAGTGCTACAGTAATGGATGGACACACATAGACACACAACAACACACACACACACACACACGTAAAGGGTTAACTGACTGTCAGCATTCAGTGCTACAGTAATGGATGGACACACATACACACACAACAACACACACACACGTAAAAGGTTAACTGGTTGTCAGCATTCATTGATAGAGTTACGGATGGCTAGTGTGATGGTCATACATAGGGATGTGCACGGGTGTGAATGTTTATGTTTGACTGTGTTGGTGGTTGGAGCCATGTATGTCAGGCAGGCATGCGTGTAAGGTATGTCAGGAGCACAGCAGGGGAGGAAGGCTCATTATAATGCCTGGAATAGAGCAAATGGAATGGCAGCAACCACATGAAAACCATTTGTTTGATGTATTTGATGCCCTTCCACTAATTCCGCTCTAGCTGTTACCACGAGCCGTCCTCCCCAATTACGGTGCCACCAACCCCCTGTGGTCAGGAGATGTCACATTTCGTCATCATCATTGACGGTTGAAGGTTTAATGAAACCGTAAAAAAAAAAATCTTAATATCAAATAATTTTGGAGTAACAGTTAAGTACCTTACTGTGATTATTTCAATTCAAATGGTCAAAAAGAAGATAAAATAGCTTCTTAGCAAAGAGCCTTTTCTCAAACAAAAATATTGTTAGGACTGTCTGTGAGTGGTCTGAGTGGGGAAGGGAAAACTGAAAACTATTTGTTATTGGCAGAGAGGTTTTGAACTCTCTAATTGGTCTTTGAACTACTTTACTGCCTGGTGATGTCTCCAGGCAGGCCAAATCTCCATCCCACCCAAACAGGGAGAAATTCAGGAGGTCTTCTCAAACAGCTCTTACACTAAATGGGCATTATAATATTTTTTTTTACAATTTCACAGCACTATTCCAACCTCATAGTTTTTACTGTAACTGTACTGGGCCTTTAAATAATGTATTCTTTAAAGAATGTGTTCTTTAAAGGCACAAATACGATTGTGTGTGTTTCTGCATGTATATTGGTGTATATTAGTTTGACTATCAGTGTTTGTAGTTAGTTATTTATTTATCTAATTACTGTCTGCAGGATTCTTTAGAGCCCATTTCATATCATTGTGTGTATGGGTTTGCTGTTCAGTACACCTCAGTGTTTGTCAAATGACGGTGCAGCTGTAAATCCCCCTTTTCACTGTGTCCTCTCTCCCCACCGCCTCTCCTGTTTCTCTCTTTTCATTTCCCCTGTTGTTGTTGTGTGTGAAGCTCCCTTCCACCTCCTCCTCCTCCCCCATCATGTCTTTAGAAGTGTAGGTATGGCATACGTGATGTTGTTTGTGTGTGTGTGGGTGTGTATGGTTAAAGTAGTACATGGAGAATAGAGCAGATATTCCAGTCAGAAATGGGGCCCGCAACTCATTTAAATATCAAAGTATGAATCTCCACATTCTGTTCTGATGAGAGAGGCATGCACAGCCATCTACCCAGTCAAAACAAATGGCTACACAAACACACACACACACCATGTGGTCTCTTGGCCCTAGCTATATCAGAATGAAAGTTAATTGATGTTAATTGATCAACTTAAATCTCTGTTGGGCTGTGAGAGAGGTAAAGAGGGGGGGAGAAAGAGAGAGAAGGAGAAAGACAGAGCGTTAAAGAGAGAAATAGAGGGATAGAGGGAGATAAAGAAGGAGGGAGAGAGGGAGAGAAAGAGGGAAAGAGAGAGGAAGGAGGAAGACAGAGAGAGAGAAAGAGGGAAAGAGAGAGGAGAGAGAGAGATACTCTAGCCTGACAACTCCTGGGTGTGTCGCCATGGCGATGAGTGAAATTAAACCTGTCCGTTCCTGATGACATCACTCCGGTCCTTCCCAGTGAGCATGCTCAATTCCAATGTTTCTGTGGCAACCTGTGTGGCATCTCACAAGCATTCCATTTGGTTTCTACTAGATAGAGACAATTTTGACTTTGTGCCTGTGCGATCGTAAAAATGTAGGAAAACAAAAATGTGTTTTTTGGTAGGTTAGAGTTAGGCATAAGGTTAGCAGTGTGGTTGAGGTTAGGGTTTAAAATACAATTTTTAGAAGATAAATTGTAGAAGTAGGCAGGGTTTATGACTGGGGCAACGAAAGACGATCCCGGTGCTCTTGGCTCATTTAGAGAGACATGGAGAGGGTGTAAAAACTGATTGGTTGCCATGGGTGACAGAGTGCTTGTCAATGTATGTCAGGTCAATAGAGTACCACATTATGAGTCATAATACCCATAAAACCTAATGGTCAAACAAAGAAATGGTTCCAATCATTTTCCACCATACATTTTTCCCTTACCGGATTTTAGTAACACTTAAAATAAGGGCTGTGTTTCGTGTAGGCTTACCATGGTGTGACGCTTTATTAACTGTGTAAATCTCTCTAGGACAAGGTGATTTATCAACGTAGTCACCTGTATTTACCCCCCAAAATTAAATGCTAATTTGCAGGCAAAGGTAAGAATCTCTGGATAAACTATCTACTGTTAGCTAAATGTAGTAATGAATAAATTGTCTACATTTCTTAAAAAATGGACAATTCTGTGAACTGTCTTGTGCAAGTTTTAAATTGACACAATACCTGTAGGCAAAGGTGTCAGCTAGAGATTTGTAGTTTTGCTGTACCGCTCATCTGAAGAAGAGGGAGTGGACCAAAGCGTAGCGTGGTAAGTGTTCATGATTTATTTAAAAATGCACTTGAACAAAATAACAAAGAGCAAAACGACAACAAACAGTTCTGTCAGGTGCAGAAACACAAAACAGAAAATAACTACCCACAAACCCAGGTGGGGAAAAGGCTACCTAAGTAGAGGCGTGCCAGTACCCCCCCCCCCAAGATGCGGAAAACCTGTCTCTAAAGGGAGGGTGGAGACACCGTGCATGATGTCAACTTTGATGTCAATTAGCATTTCAGAATCTGAGAGTAAATAGAGCCAAATATGTTGATAAAAGTCACATTGTCTGAGAGAGATTTACATGGCTATCAAAACGTCATGCCAGGGTAAGCTTACACGTGTGTTTATAAAATCCCCTACAGAAAAATGAATGGTGGAAAAACGATTCGAACCATTTCCCTGTTTGACCGCTAGGTTTTATGGGTATTATGACACATCCTCTGTGGGGCTCTATGGCTGTTATGCCACTATGACAGAGATCCTATCTGCTATACTCTTTCTAGAAGTTTAAACTTCCAACGCACATTTTAACTGAATATTATCCCATTTTTTTACAGAATATTCCAATGTCCCTACTGTAAAAAGCATCATTACATAAAACAGAGATGTGTTCAGGATAACATTGAAAATGTGTTTAGGGACAATCTCAATGATGCAGAAACACAAGATACAAGTATTCCTGAATCATTCTTGAAAGAAATGGGTCATACTCAACCAACCATATCAGTGTTTAGAGCTGCAACAGGTGCTTTTAGCGTTGAAAGACTTTGACCAGCCTATTGACTGGAGGAAATGTATTCAGCGTGATTGAAAGTGGACTTAAAGTGCAGAGGCCAGGGTGTGTGTGTGTGTGTGTGTGTGTGTGTGTGTGTGTGTGTGTGTGTGTGTGTGTGTGTGTGTGTGTGTGTGTGTGTGTGGACCTGTTCAATTATACTTAATAGTAAACAAACTAAAATGTTGACTGACTGGGGATATTTTTGTTAGTCCCCACAAGGTTAAATTCTATTTCTAGAGGGTTAAGGTTAGACTTAGTGTTAGGGTTAGGGTTAGGTTTGCAGGTTATGGTTAGGGTTAGGGAATAGGATTTTGAATGGGTCTGACTTTTGTGCCCCCACAAGGTTAGTTATGCAAGGCTGTGTGTGTGTGTGTGTGTGTGTGTGTGTGTGTTTGAGTTGGCTTTAGGCTGCAGGGCTACAGTCTGAGGACATATCGAGTGTCCTGTTTGAACCACCACCCACCCCGCCTTCTTTCTCCATCCCCAGCTCTCCTCCAAGTATCGACCATGGCAGTTTCTTAGTCCTGCCAATGCAAGCACATCTTTTTCCTCAACCACACACACACACAAACACACACACACACACACACACACACACACACACACACACACACACACACACACAGACGCATCATTATTTAATGGAGGTACATAAATAACATTTGGGGAACATGTTTCAATAAGACTCTTAATAACACTGTTAGTTTGGACACAGATGAGACATGTGGCAATTAATGTGCTTTAATCGTGCAAGTACATGTGTTTTTTATTTAGGCTCGGCATCAGTGAGATTCAGACCTATGATGGCCTGGTCTCTATCCAGGGTATTAGTCCACTGCACCACCAGGATAGAGCTAGCTTGGCGTGTTTTGTTTCTTCTCATACAAAGCTGTTGATTTAAGTCTATTCAAACAGACCCCATTTCAAAGGAAACAAGCACTCATTAAGATCAGGTATGGTCAATTAGTGGGTACGGCCAAAACACCTGAACACATTTAACAAGATAGAGGATAGAGAGTTTGGTTGACGCTGAGAACATAATGTATATGTGTTTAAATAACATTCTTAGAGCGTTCTTTGAATGTTATTGATGTTTTCTTGTGGTTTTTATGGAAAAGTAATGCCACTGACTGCTACCCTGACTGCTAGCCATATCCATGGTTAGTGCAGAGGTCACTACCGGCCATTCCACCCTAACTCTGGTCCAATGGAGATTCCAGGCAAAGGGCCTATGTGTTCACTGTGTGTGTGTGTGTGTGTGTGTGTGTGTGTGTGTGTGTGTGTGTGTGTGTGTGTGTGTGTGTGTGTGTGTGTGTGTGTGTGTGTGTGTGTGTGTGTGTGTGTGTGTGTGTGTGTGTGTGTGTGTGCGTGTGTGTGTGTGTGTGTGTGGAGGGCACAGGGGGCATGACACGTCCACCCAGGGGCCCCAGACTGGCACAGATTTGGGGCTTAGCGCCTGTCACTGCTGGGCCCGCTGCCCGCTCCTGCTGCACCCCCTCGCTGGTGTTCCCTCTGTCTGGCACAGCATTACTCATCACCAGCAGCGTATTAACACACCATACATCACCAGCAGCGTGTTAACACACCCTACATCACCAGCAGCGTGTTAACACACCCTACATCACCAGCAGCGTGTTAACACACCCTACATCACCAGCAGCGTGTTAATAACACACCCTACATCACCAGCAGCGTGTTAACAAACCCTACATCACCAGCAGCGTGTTAACACACCCTACATCCCCAGCAGCATGTTAACACATCCTACATCACCAGCAGCGTGTTAACACACCCTACATCACCAGCAGCGTGTTAACACAGCCTACATCACCAGCAGCGTGTTAACACACCCTACATCACCAGCAGCGTGTTAACACACCCTACATCACCAGCAGCGTGTTAACACACCCTACATCACCAGCAGCGTGTTAACACATCCTACATCACCAGCAGCGTGTTAACACATCCTACATCACCAGCAGCGTGTTAACACACCCTACATCACCAGCAGCGTGTTAACACACCCTACATCACCAGCAGCATGTTAACACATCCTACATCACCAGCAGCGTGTTAACACACCCTACATCTCCAGCAGCATGTTAACACACCCTACATCACCAGCAGCATGTTAACACACCCTACATCACCAGCAGCATGTTAACACACCCTACATCACCAGCAGCGTGTTAACACACCCTACATCACCAGCAGCGTGTTAACACACTCTACATCACCAGCAGCATGTTAACACACCCTACATCACACCCTACATCACCAGCAGCATGTTAACACACCCTACATCACCAGCAGCGTATTAACACACCCTACATCACCAGCAGCGTGTTAACACACCCTACATCACCAGCAGCGTGTTAACACACCCTACATCCCCAGCAGCGTGTTAACACACCCTACATCACCAGCAGCATGTTAACACACCCTACATCACCAGCAGCGTGTTAACACACCCTACATCACCAGCAGCGTGTTAACACACCCTACATCACCAGCAGCGTGTTAACACACCCTACATCACCAGCAGCGTGTTAACACACCCTACATCACCAGCAGCATGTTAACACACCCTACATCACCAGCAGCGTGTTAACACACCCTACATCACCAGCTGCGTGTTAACACACCCTACATCACCAGCTGCGTGTTAACACACCCTACATCACCAGCAGCGTGTTAACACACCCTACATCACCAGCAGCGTGTTAACACACCCTACATCACCAGCAGCGTGTTAACACACCCTACATCACCAGCAGCGTGTTAATAACACACCCTACATCACCAGCAGCGTGTTAACACACCCTACATCACCAGCAGCATGTTAACACACCCTACATCACCAGCTGCGTGTTAACACACCCTACATCACCAGCTGCGTGTTAGCACACCCTACATCACCAGCAGCGTGTTAACACACCCTACATCACCAGCAGCGTGTTAACACACCCTACATCACCAGCAGCGTGTTAACACACCCTACATCACCAGCAGCATGTTAACACACCCTACATCACCAGCTGCGTGTTAACACACCCTACATCACCAGCTGCGTGTTAGCACACCCTACATCACCAGCAGCGTGTTAACACACCCTACATCACCAGCAGCATGTTAACACACCCTACATCACCAGCAGCATGTTAACACACCCTACATCACCAGCAGCAGCGTGTTAACACACCCTACATCACCAGCAGCGTGTTAACACACCCTACATCACCAGCAGCGTGTTAACACACCCTACATCACCAGCAGCGTGTTAACACACCCTACATAACCAGCAGCATGTTAACACACCCTACATCACCAGCTGCGTGTTACACCCTACATCACCAGCAGCGTGTTAACACACCCTACATCACCAGCAGCGTGTTAACACACCCTACATCACCAGCAGCGTGTTAACACACCCTACATCACCAGCAGCGTGTTAACACACCCTACATCACCAGCAGCGTGCAGCAGCATGTTAACACACCCTACATCACCAGCTGCGTGTTAACACACCCTACATCACCAGCTGCGTGTTAGCACACCCTACATCACCAGCAGCGTGTTAACACACCCTACATCACCAGCAGCATGTTAACACACCCTACATCACCAGCAGCATGTTAACACACCCTACATCACCAGCAGCGTGTTAACACACCCTACATCACCAGCAGCGTGTTAACACACCCTACATCACCAGCAGCGTGTTAACACACCCTACATCACCAGCAGCGTGTTAACACATCCTACATCACCAGCAGCGTGTTAACACATCCTACATCACCAGCAGCGTGTTAACACACCCTACATCACCAGCAGCATGTTAAATTAACACACCCTACATCACCAGCAGCGTGTTAACACACCCTACATCACCAGCAGCGTGTTAACACATCCTACATCACCAGCAGCGTGTTAACACATCCTACATCACCAGCAGCGTGTTAACACACCCTACATCACTAGCAGCATGTTAACACACCCTACATCACCAGCAGCGTGTTAACACACCCTACATCACCAGCAGCGTGTTAACACACCCTATAGAATGCACACACAGCGCCACAGTACAGAAAAGCTGAGAAACACACGCATACACACACACAGTCTATGAACACAAATATGCAAAAACAATGCTGACCCTGTGAACACACACACACACACGGGGAGATGCAGGGAGAGAGTGTGTGTGTGTGTGTGTGTATCCTTGTGTCCTCAACACACACCAACCCGTCCGGGGGACGGAGAGTGAACACGCAGGGATAGAGAGTGAACACGCAGGGATAGAGAGTGAACACGCAGGGATAGAGAGGGAACACGCAGGGATAGAGAGTGAACACGCAGGGATAGAGAGTGAACACGCAGGGATAGAGAGTGAACACGCAGGGATATAGCGTGAACACGCAGGGATAGAGAGTGAACACGCAGGGATAGAGAGTGAACACACAGGGATAGAGAGTGAACACGCAGGGATAGAGAGTGAACACGCAGGGATAGAGTGAACACGCAGGGATAGAGAGTGAACACGCAGGGATAGAGAGTGAACACGCAGGGATAGAGAGTCAACATGCAGGGATAGAGCGAACACACAGGGATAGAGAGTGAACAAGCAGGGATAGAGAGTGAACACTCAGGGATAGAGAGTCAACACGCTGGGATAGAGAGTGAACACGCAGGGATAGAGAGTCAACACGCAGGGATAGAGAGTCAACACGCAGGGATAGAGAGTGAACACGCAGGGATAGAGAGTGAACACGCAGGGATATAGAGTGAACACGCAGGGATAGAGAGTGAATACGCAGGGATAGAGAGTGAACACGCAGGGATAGAGAGTGAACACGCAGGGATAGAGAGTGAACACGCAGGGATAGAGTGAAGACGCAGGGATAGAGAGTGAACACGCAGGGATAGAGAGTCAACATGCAGGGATAGAGTGAACACGCAGGGATAGAGAGTGAACAAGCAGGGATAGAGAGTGAACACTCAGGGATAGAGAGTCAACACGCTGGGATAGAGAGTGAACACGCAGGGATAGAGAGTCAACACGCAGGGATAGAGAGTCAACACGCAGGGATAGAGAGTGAACACGCAGGGATAGAGAGTGAACACGCAGGGATATAGAGTGAACACGCAGGGATAGAGAGTGAATACGCAGGGATAGAGAGTGAACACGCAGGGATAGAGAGTGAACACGCAGGGATAGAGAGTGAACACGCAGGGATAGAGTGAACACGCAGGGATAGAGAGTGAACACGCAGGGATAGAGAGTGAACACGCAGGGATAGAGAGTCAACACGCAGGGATAGAGTGAACACGCAGGGATAGAGAGTGAACACGCAGGGATAGAGAGTGAACACGCAGGGATAGAGAGTCAACACGCAGGGATAGAGAGTGAACACGCAGGGATAGAGAGTCAACACGCAGGGATAGAAAGTGAACACGCAGGGATAGAGAGTGAACACGCAGGGATAGAGAGTGAACACACAGGGATAGAGAGTGAACACGAAGGGATAGAGAGTGAACACGCAGGGATAGAGAGTGAACACGCAGGGATAGAGAGTGAACACGCAGGGATAGAGAGTGAACACGCAGGGATAGAGAGTGAACACGCAGGGATAGAGAGTGAACACGCAGGGATAGAGAGTGAACATGCAGGGATAGAGAGTGAACACGCAGGGATATAGAGTGAACACGCAGGGATAGAGAGTGAACACGCAGGGATAGAGAGTGAACACACAGGGATGAACACGCAGGGATAGAGTGAACACGCAGGGATAGAGAGTGAACACGCAGGGATAGAGTGAACACGCAGGGATAGAGAGTCAACATGCAGGGATAGAGTGAACACGCAGGGATAGAGAGTGAACACGCAGGGATAGAGAGTGAACACGCAGGGATAGAGAGTCAACACGCAGGGATAGAGAGTGAACACGCAGGGATAGAGAGTCAACACGCAGGGATAGAGAGTCAACACGCAGGGATAGAGAGTGAACACGCAGGGATAGAGAGTGAACACGCAGGGATATAGAGTGAACACGCAGGGATAGAGAGTGAAGACGCAGGGATAGAGAGTGAACACGCAGGGATAGAGAGTGAACACGCAGGGATAGAGAGTGAACACGCAGGGATAGAGTGAACACGCAGGGATAGAGAGTGAACACGCAGGGATAGAGAGTGAACACGCAGGGATAGAGAGTCAACACGCAGGGATAGAGTGAACACGCAGGGATAGAGAGTGAACACGCAGGGATAGAGAGTGAACACGCAGGGATAGAGAGTCAACACGCAGGGATAGAGAGTGAACACGCAGGGATAGAGAGTCAACACGCAGGGATAGAAAGTGAACACGCAGGGATAGAGAGTGAACACGCAGGGATAGAGAGTGATCACACAGGGATAGAGAGTGAACACGAAGGGATAGAGAGTGAACATGCAGGGATAGAGAGTGAACACGCAGGGATAGAGAGTGAACACGCAGGGATAGAGAGTGAACACGCAGGGATAGAGAGTGAACATGCAGGGATAGAGAGTCAACACGCAGGGATAGAGAGTGAACACAGGGATAGATAGTGAACACGCAGGGATAGAGTGTGAATGTTTGTTATCTCTGTGTGTTTTATTTTGGGGAGACATAGAGTTGGTATGCGTTTGAGAGTCTCTGTGTAAATGAGTGTCAGCCATGTGTGTGTGTGTGTGTGTGTGTGTGTGTGTGTGTGTGTGTGTGTGTGTGTGTGTGTGTGTGTGTGCAAGCTCAAGAGTGTGCATAGGCAAAGGCTAGATGGAGGTCATTGACAGTGACAGGGACACAGAGGAAGGCCCTCATGGTAATCCAATGCAAAAAAAAGTTAAATAGCTGTTTTCACATGCTAAGCTGGAGTTTCCTAACTCTCAATTTTGGAAATGCATTTTCACCTTTTTTCTATGTGACATTTTCTGCTGTCTCTCTTCTCTCTGCCACATCCCTCTGTTCTCTCTCTTCTCTCCTCCACATCCCTCTCTTCTCTTCTCTCTCTTCTCTCCTCCACATCCCTCTCTTCTCTCCTCTCTTCGCTCTCCCCCACACCCCTCTCTCGCTCTCGCTCTCCCTCTCCACACCTCTCTTCCAAATCACACAAATCACAAACATTTAACACTTGGCCTACTTCTCTTCTGACCCATGTGTGTGTCCATGGCCTGCTCCACCCCTCCCCATCTCTTCCCTCCATCCCCCTCATTCTCTCTCTCTGCCTGATTATTGTCTCCAGGAGAAAGCTTTCTTTTAGTATTATATTACCATGGTGACGAGTCGCTTGGAAGACCTGGCCTGTCTACGCTGATCATGAACACTCAATTTTGCTTCTCTTCTCCCCTCTCATTCTTTCACCCTCCCTTGTTTCTGGTCCCTTGCTCCCCCACATTTATTCTACCTCCTTCACCTTTCCCCGCTCTGTCCATCTCCTCCTTTCTCAGATACTACTTTCTCTCCCGCCTCCTCTACTCACATTTATTTGAATTCTATGACAGATACACAAAGAAACATAACAAAATCATCTATGAGGCATCCTTCCCTCTCTACTACACGCACACCAACACAGGGAAAGGCCTACACATCGTTTTAAAGGTTCCTCACATACTGTGTTACTGGCACAAGCAGTGATTACAGAGGGTGGGGGTTTGCTGACGATAGAGAGTATATGTGTCTCTCTGTGTGTCTCTCTGTGTGTGTCTCTCTCTCGCTCTGTGTGTGTGTGTGTGTGTGTGTGTGTGTGTGTGTGTGTGTGTGTGTGTGTGTGTGTGTGTGTGTGTGTGTGTGTGTGTGTGTGTGTGTGTGTGTGTGTGCGTGGGTTATGGGAAGCTTTAGTCACTCCACTGAGACATAATGCCACATGTCAAAAAGACCAAAGAATACTCCCTCATCAAGTCCCTTTGTCAATGAACGCACTCATCTGTGAAAAGACACACACACACCCACGCACACACGCACGCACACACACACATTGCCAGAGCACTGCCAGCCATCACAACCTCTCAATGTCTCCCTATGCTATACTACTGCCTGGAGGCTCTGCATGACATGGGCTAACCACTCAATTCCCTATATAGTGCATTCCTTTGGACCCCGGTGGGCCCATAGACGTACAGTATAGAAATACCTACTGTTCATCCGTTCAAATCTACTTTCTGCTCTTCTAATATGTGTATCTGTCTGTCTGTCTGTGGCACTCTTGACCTGCCTTATCCAGCACATAACGTTCTGAGAAACATATGTTTCTTAGGTGGGGATTTCGGTACTTCAACATAATGTTTCCTACAGGTTTCTATTTAAAGTAATCTTCTCAACTTTTTCAGAGAACGCTAAGAAACAATGTTCTGTGGGAATATCAGTACTTCCCCATAACGTTTTCTACAGGTTTCCTCATGGTTCTATATAAAGTCATGTTCCCAGAACGTTCAGAGAATGTTAAGAAACAACATTCTTCTGTGGGAATTTCCAAAAACTGCAGAGAATGTTCTTAAAATGTTCTTTAAAAACATATTAATTCCGTTCCCCAGAACGTTAAGAGAAATCTCCATTAAAAAAAACAAAAGAAAACATCAGTAACGTGCAAAGAACATTCGAAGAATGTTATTCAAAAACATACATTCCGTTCACAAAACTCTCGCTATCCTCTATCTTAAGAAGGGTGTTCAGGTGTGTTGGCCACACCCACTGATTGGCCACACCTGATCTTAATGAGTGCTTGTTTCCTTTGAAATCGGGTCTGTTTGAATAGACTTAAAAAGAGTTAAAAACAATGGCATGCTAGCTCCATCCTGGTGGCACTGTGGACTAATTCCATGGATAGAGAACAGAACATCATAGGTTCAATTCTCACTGACGCCAATAAACATATTTGCATGCTTAAACAAATACATTTCCATGTGCCTGGAGTTTGAAACACCTAAGCCAGCTGTGTTATTTAAAGCCGTATTGAAACATTCAGTGAAAGTTTTAAGGAAGTTATTCAAAAACCTCCAAATAACCTATCATTTATTTTCAGTGTTAATTAAACCTCCTATGAAAACTTAAAGTGAACCATTTTAAAATGTTCTCAGAACCTCCCTGCAACCTAAAAATGTACATTCCCAGAACAGACGAAATGTTCACTTCTGTTCTCAGAATGTTTAAAAAACGTTCAGTTTTACCAGTCAGGAAACATATGGCTTCATTCCCAGAACCAATTGGAAACCAAAAACGTACGTTCTTACAACTTCCAAGGAACCAAATGTGCTAGCTGTGATCTTTGCTTTGCAAAAATCACTACTTCCACAATAATACCCCTAGACACAAACACACACCACACAAGAATAATACCCCTAGACACAAACACACACCACACACAATAATACCCTTAGACACAAACACACACCACACACACAATCCCTCCATGTTTGAAGCTGGAGTCATGGGGCCAGCTTAGTAAACGGAGAGTGTGTGAGTTAAATGGGCCACACATGAAGAATGTATGATCGGGCCACAGGGGCCAAATCTCCATTCTTGCTCTCTCATTCATTCTTCCTCTCCCACTCTATCTACTAGTTCATGTGGAGTGGGTTGAAACTACATTATGGTAATTGCATTAGGGGGTAGGTTATGGATCCCTAGTTAAGGGAAACTGAAGTGATGTAGCTAACTAACTAACTGTGAGTTCTTCTCCTCACCATACACCACAGAGTAAATGTGATGCTGGGCACTCTCTCTATCCTCTGAACTCCTCCTTCACTTCCTACAGAGACAGGGAGAGAGGAGGGAGGAAAGGTAGGCAGAGAGGAGAATGAGAGAGGTGGGGGAAAAGAGAGAGAGAGAGGTGGGGAGCGAGAGAAAGAGTGGGAGAGAGGGGGGAGAGATAGAGAACGAGAGAGGAAGAGAGAGACAGAGGGGGGAGAGATAGAGAAGGAGAGAAGAAGAGAGGCGTCCACATCACCAACAAACTAGAATGGTCCAAACACACCAAAACAGTTGTGAAGCGGACATGACAAAACCTATTCCCCCTCAGGAGACTGAAAATATTTGGCATGGGTCCTCAGATCCTCAAAAGGTTCTACAGCTGCAACATCGAGAGCATCCTGACTGGTTGCATCACTGCCTGGTACGGCAACTGCTCAGCCTCCGACCGCAAGGCACTACAAAGGGTGGTGCGTACGGCCCTGTACATCACTGGGGCTAAGCTGCCTGCCATCCAGGACCTCAACACCAGGCGGTGTCAGAGGAAGGCCCTAAAAATTGTGAAAGACCCCAGCCACCTCAGTCATAGACTGTTCTCTCTGCTACCGCATGGCAAGCGGTACCGGAGTGCCAAGTCTAGGACCAAAATGTTTCTCAACAGCTTTTACCCCCAAGCCATAAGACTGCTGAACAGGTAATCAAATGGCTACCCGGACTATTTGCATTGTGTCCCGCCACCCCCAACAACACCTCTTTTACGCTGCTGCTACTCTCTGTTTATCAGATATGCATAGTCACTTTAACTATACATTTATGTACATATTACCTCAATTAGCCCAACTAACCGGTGCCCCCGCACATAGAGTCTGTACCGGTACCACCTGTATCTAGCCTCGCTACTGTTATTTTCACTGTCATTTTACTGTTTTCTTTTATTTTGTATTTCTTTACTTATCTATTGTTCATCTAATAAAAATGTTTTACTTCAAAATGGGAAATATATAGAAGAAAAAAAAACGTTTTCCCAAACACAGTGTGTCTAAACTCTGGTGTCCAAACACCCAGCGCGCCCTAGACCTTCTGTCTGAGGACCAACTAGGTTCACCTAGCCACATAATAATACACACAGGCACAAACGACCTGAGAGCACAGCAGGAAAGGGTGGCCACAGCACTAAGGGAGTGATTGAAAAGGCTTCTTCTACTTTCCCCAACGCACAAGTGGTTATCTCCACCCTGCTACCACGAAAAGACTTCCACCCTGCCGCAATACAGCGGGTAAACGCAAGTATTTCCCGTGACTGTGCCTCAAAACCAAATGTTTTCCTGCCCCCCCCCCCCCCACCCACGCCAAGAGGACTTACATCCAGACCACAGCACCCACAGAGACATCCACACCCCCACCCCAACCAATCAACACCCCCCCACGTCAACCATGCCCACACCCCATTTAGGCATCCTCAGATCAGACCTATGCCACTCCTGCCCACCCCATGCACCCCACCCCCGCAAAGAGGGCCTCAACATGGAAGTCACACTTTGGCCCAACCCCCACTCTTACACTAGCCCAAGCCAATGGCATGTACCAGATGCTCAGCAGGCTCTGCTCACAGTTACTGGCCTGACGCCAAACCACGACCAACAACATTGGACACTTTATGGAACAAAAAGCCTTCACTATATCATCCTGGAATATCCAAGGCCTGAGGTCATCTGCCTTTGGCCTAAAGAGCAGGAACCCGGGCTTCACCAAAGAAATCTGTAATACAGACATTGTCATCCTGCAAGAAACCTGGTATAGAGGAGATGGACCCACTGGTTGCCCTCTAGGTTACAGAGAGCCAAACTACCAGGTGTGAAACAGGGAAGGGACTCAGGGGGTATGCTAATTTGGTATAGAACAGACCTAACTCACTCCATTAAACTAATCAAAACAGGAAAATTTTACATTTGGCTAGAAATTCAAAAGGAAATTATCTTAACAGAGAAAAATGTCCTCCTGTGTGCTACCTATATCCCCCCACTAGAATCCCAATACTTTAATGAAGACAGCTTCTGCATCCTGGAGGGGGAAATCAATCATTTCCAGGCCCAGGGACATGTACTAGTCTGTGGCAACCTAAATGCCAGAACCAGACAAGAACCTGACACCCTCAGCACACAGGGGGACAAACACCTGCCTGCAGGTGACAACATTCCCTCCCACATATGGCCCCCTAGGCACAACTATGACATCATAACCAACAAAAACGGGTCACAACTCCTGCAGCTCTGTCGCACGCTGGGTATGTACAAAGTCAATGATAGGCTTCAAGGGACTCCTATGGTAGGTACACCTATAGCTCATCTCTTGGCAGTAGTACTGTAGACTACTTTATCACTGACTTCAACCCAGGATCTCTCAGAGCGTTCACAGTCACCCCACTGACACCCCTATCAGACCACAGCAAAATCACAGTCTACTTGAACAGAGCAATACTCAATCATGAGACATCAAAGCCAAAGGAACTGAGTAACATTAAGAAATGCTATAGATGGAAGGAATGCAGTTTGGAAAAAACAATAAGGCAACAACAAATTCAATCACTTTTAGACAATTTCCTGGGTAAAACGTTTCACTGTAATAGTGAAGGTGTAAACTTGGCAGTAGAAAATCTTAACAGTATATTTGACCTTAGCTTCCCTATCAAATCTAAAAATCTCAAATAGAAAACTGAAGAAAATGAACAACAATGACAAATGGTTTGATGAAGAATGCAAAAATCTAAGAAAGACATTGAGAAACCTGTCCAACCAAAAACATAGAGACCCGGAAAACCTGAGTCTACGCCTTCACTATGGTGAATCACTAAAACAATACAGAAATACACTACGGAAAAAGAAGTAACAGCACTTCAAAAATCAGCTCAATGTAATTGAAGAACCCATAGACTCTAACCACTTCTGGGAAAATTGGAAAACACTAAGGACCACGCCAGGACCACAAATACAAATTCCATTGAGACACTGTTGCCCTAGAGCACACAAAAAACTATACATACCTTGGCCTAAATATCAGCACCACAGGTAACTTCCACAAAGCTGTAAACGATCTGAGAGACAAGGCAAGAAGGACATTCTATGCCATCAAAAGGAACATAAAATTCAACATACCGATTAGGATCTGGCTAAAAATACTTGAATCAGTCATAGAGCCTATTGCCCTTTATGGTTGTGAGGTCTGGGATCCGCTCATCAACCAAGACTTCACAAAATGGGACAAACACCAAATTGAGACTCTGCATGCAGAATTCTGCAAAAATATCCTTCATGTACAACGTAGAACACCAAATAATGCATGCAGAGCAGAATTAGGCCGATGCCCACTAATTATCAAAATCCAGAAAAGAGCCGTTAAATTCTACAACCACCTAAAAGGAAGCGATTCCCAAACCTTCCATAACAAAGCCATCACCTACAGAGAGATGAACCTGGAGAAGAGTCCCCTAAGCAAGCTGGTCCTGGGGCTCTGTTCACAAACACAAACAAACCCCACAGAGCCCCAGGAGAGCAGCACAATTAGACCCAATCAAATCATGAGAAAACAAAAAGATAATTACTTGACACATTGGAAAGAATTAACAAAAAAACAGAGCAAACTAGAATGCTATTTGGCCCTAAACAGAGAGTACAGAATACCTGACCACTGTGACTGACCCAAACTTAAGGAAAGCTTTGACTATGTACAGACTCAGTGAGCATAGCCTTGCTATTGAGAAAGGCTGCCGTAGGCAGACATGGCTCTCAAGTGAAGACAGGCTATGTGCTCACTGCCCACAAAATGAGTGGAAACTGAGCTGCACTTCCTAACCTCCTGCCCAATGTATGACCATATTAGAGAGACATATTTTTGATAAACTCCCATATCTACTGGGTGAAATTCCACAGTGTGCCATCACAGCAGCAAGATTTGTGACCTGTTGCCACAAGAAAAGGGCAACCAGTGAAGAACAAACACCATTGTAAATACAACCCATATTTATGCTTATTTATTTTCCCTTGTGTACTTTAAACATTTGTACATTGTTACAACACTGTATATATATATATATATATATATATATATATATATATATATATATATATATATATATATATATATATATAAAATATGACATTTGTAATGTCTTCATTGTTTTGAAACTTCTGTATGTGTAATGTTTACTGTTAATTTGTATTGTTTATTTCACTTTTGTATATTATCTACCTCACTTGCTTTGGCAATGTTAACACATGTTTCCCATGCCAATAAAGCCCCTTCAATTGAATTGAATTGAGAGGGGGAAGAGCTAGACAGAGTGGGAGAGAGGGCGAAGAGATAGAGAGAATGAGAGAGAGAGATAGAGGAAGACAAAGACAGGGTGGGAGAGAGGGGGAGAGATAGAGAAGAGAGAGAGAGGGGGAGATGGGGGGAGAGCTAGAGAAGGAGAGAGGAAGAGAGAGAGAGGTGGGAAGAGAGAGACATAGCTGGAGAGAGGAAGAGACAGACGATAGGAGAGAGGGGGGAGAGATAGAGAAGGAGAGAGGGAGAGAGAGGGAGTTATGTAAGTAAGTCCTAGACAGCACTAGGGATAGAGGACTAAGGACAAGAGTGCAACTCCTCTGTCTGCAAAGTGACACTCCCAAAGGGCCTGACAAGGGACTGTAACATCACATCAGCATTAAGCAGAGAACAGAACATTCTCTCTCTCTCTCACACACACACACACACACACACACACACACACACACACACACACACACACACACACACACACACACACACACACACACACACACACACTGGTTCATGTCTCCAGTCTTTCTACATTAGGTTACAGGGGGGAAGTCATGTCTGGTGTTGCTGATGCACTCAGTGTTCTAATAGAGGAAAGTGTTACACACTCCTTACACACACTCACACACGCATACACACACACATTCCTTACACATACCCTGTTGATATACTCTCTGTTATCAGTTTGACAAGATTCAACACTCTCTCTGTTTCTCCCTCTGCTGTTCCTCTCTCTCTATATCTCTCTCAATCTCATTGCCTGTAGCCTCATGCCAGATATTAAAAATGTTGTATCTGTTGTACCGCCCTCTCACTCTCTAACAAGGTTCTAACAGTATTGTAACTGTTCTAACAGTGTTCTAAAAGAGTTCAAACAGAGTTCTAACAGTGTTCTAACAGAGTTCTAACAGTGTTATAACAGAGTTCTAACAGAGTTCTAACAGTGTTCACACAGAGTTCTAACAGTGTTCAAACAGTGTTCTAACAGTGTTCTAACAGTGTTCTAACAAAGTTCTAAGAGTGTTCACACAGAGTTCTAACAGTGTTCAAACAGAGTTCTAACAGTGTTCTAACTGTTCTAACAGTGTTCTAACAGTGTTCTAAAAGTTCTAACAGTGTTCTAACTGTTCTAATAGTGTGTTAACTGTTCTAACAGTGTGTTAACTGTTCTAACAGTGTTCTAACAGTGTTCTAACAGCGCTCTAACTGTTCAAACAGTGCTCTAACTGTTCTAACAGTGTTCTAACAGTGTTCTAACAGACTGGTAACAGTGTTGTAACAGTGTTCTAACTGTTCTAACAGTGTTCTAACAGTGTTGTAACAGTATTGTAACAGTGTTCTAACTGTTCTAACAGTGTTCTAACTGTTCTAACAGTGTTCTAACAGAGTTCTAACAGTGTTCCAACAGTATTCTAACAGAGTTCTAACTATTCTAACAGTGTTCTAACAGTGTTCTAACAGAGTTCTAACAGTGTTCTAACAGTGTTTTACATTTTCTAACAATGTTCTAACTATTCAAACAGTGTTCTAACTGTTCTAACTGTTCTAACTGTACTAACAGTGTTCTAACAGTGTTCTAACTGTTCTACCAGTGTTCTAACTGTGTTCTAACTGTATTCTAACTGTTCTAACAGTGTTCTAACAGTGTTCAAACTGTTCTGATGGTCTCCCTTCTTTTTCTAAGCACAGGGTCCCTTTGAAAGGCCTTGGGGGCATAGTGGAGAATGTATGTGTGTGTGTGTGCGTGTGTGTGCTTGTGTGTGTGTGTGTGTGTGTGTGTGTGTGTGTGTGTGTGTGATTGTGTGTATGTGTGACTGATTGACGAGGCTGCATGACCCGATAATGTGTTTAAACACCAACCCTGAGCCAGAGACCTGGGTTGTGTCCCAAATGGCACCCTATTTCCTACATAGTGCACTATATACCACTATAGGGAATAGCGTGCCATTTGGGGAGCATCCCTGGACTGGTATGAATTATATACCTAACAACAGAGGACTAGGCTAGGAGAAAATGTGCGCTCGGGTAACACACGCCAACACACACAACAACAACAAAAAAGGGTTGTGTTATCCCCACAGCCATAAGCTGGTTGCTGCTGTAGTCATGGCAACAGGGCTGTGATCGTTTGAAGTGATGCTGCAGTCTGGGCTGACTGATGGGCTGTGTATGTGTGTGTGTGTGTGTGTGTGTGTGTGTGTGTGTGTGTGTGTGTGTGTGTGTGTGTGTGTGTGTGTGTGTGTGTGTGTGTGTGTGTGTGTGTGTGTGTGTGTGTGTGTGTGTGTGTGTGTGTGCGTGTGTGAGAGAGAGAGAATGTGGGAATACGATATGAAACTCTGTGGATGAATGTGTGTGAGTGTGTGTGTGAGAGAGAGAGAGAGAGAGAGAGAGAGAGAGAGAGAGAACCTGGGAATATGGTATAAGGGTTGTTAAAGATCCTCAGCAGCTCAGGGTATGAGGAGAGGTGGGCCAGCAGACGCAGCTCCACCTGGCAGAAATCTGACACACACACCGCCATCAACATCATCATCACCACTGTAATGTCATAATGTCATTAACAGAAAGGTGAGAGACAGAAAGAGAGAGAGAGTGAGTGAGTGAGTGACAGAGAGAGAGTGACAGAGAGAGAGAGTGGACAGAATTTACCAAAAAAAACTAAGCAAACTAGAATGCTATTTGGCCCTAAACAGAGAGTACACAGTGGCAGAATACCTGACCTCTGTGACTGACCCAAAATTATTAAGGAAAGCTTTGACTATGTACAGACATAGTGAGCATAGTCTTGCCATTGAGAGAGGCTGCAGTAGGTAGACCTGGCTATCAAGAGAAGACAGGCTCTGTGCACACTGCCCACAAAATGAGGTGGAAACTGAACTGCACTTCCTAACTTTTTTCCAAATGTATGACCTTATTAGAGACACATATTTCCCTCAAATTACACAGATCCACAAATAATTCAATAACAAATCCAATGTTGCTAAACTCCCATATCTATTGGGTGAAATACCACATTTATTCCCTTTTGTACTTTAACTATTTGCACATCCTTATAACACTGTACATAGCCATAATATGACATTTGAAATGGCTCTATTCCTTTGAAACTTTGAGTGTAATGTTTAGTGTTTGCTTATATAGTTTTGTAATGTTTTTTATAGTTTTTTATGTAAACATATACTTCCCATGCCGATAAAGCACTTTGAATTTAATTGAATTGAGAAAGAGAGAGAGAGAGGAAAAAGGGAAGAGTGAGAAAGACAGAGAGAGGGGAGAAAGAGAGAGAAAGAGAGAGAAAGAGAGAGAGAGGAGAAAGAGAGAGAGGAGAAAGGGAGAAGTGAGAAGGAGAGAGAGAGAGAGAGAGAGAGAGAGAGAGAGAGAGAGAGAGAGAAAGGGAGGAGTGAGAAAGAGAGGGGAAAGAGAGAGAGAGAGTTGATGAGTAGTATGTGTTCTAGGGATATGATGAGTGAGGGGCAGGACAGGGGATTGCTGATGTTAGCACCTATGAATCACTCTGTAAGCAGGGAGAGAGGGAGAGAGAATGGAGGAGAGAGAGAAATAACGATGGAGCCAGTGATGACATGGTGAAAAAACAGGGGGAGAAGAAAGGCAGAGATAGTGTACATGTCTGCAAGACTAGCGTGACACATCTCCTGTATGCAACTGTCTTTATGGATAGATTGAAAAGAGATATGGGTAAACAGACTGACAGACAGAGAGGTGGAGAGAGAGAGGGGGAGCGAGAGAGTGAGAGAAAGGAGATGGATGGATGGATGGGAGCAGACAGAGAGATGGAGAGAGAGAGGGATGGGAGCGGGCAGACAGAGAGACAGAGATAGGTGTGGAGAGAGCGAGAGAGCGTGAGAGAAAGAAAGAGAGCGTGAGAGAAGGAGAGAGAGAGAGAGTGAGAGAAAGGAGAGGAGATGGATGGATGGATGGATGGGAGCAGACAGAGAGAGAGAGAGAGATGGGAGCGGGCAGACAGAGAGACAGAGATAGGTGTGGAGAGAGAGAGAGAGCGTGAGAGAAAGAAAGAGAGCGTGAGAGAAAGAGAGAGAGTGAGAGAAAGGAGATGGATGGATGGATGGGAGCAGACAGAGAGAGAGAGAGAGAGAGAGAGAGAGAGAGAGAGAGAGAGGGGGATGGGAGCGGGCAGAGAGAGAGAGAGAGAGAGAGATGGGAACAGGCAGACAGGGACAGAGAGGTGGAAAGAGAATATGAGAGAGAGAGAGAGAGAGAGAGAGAGAGAGAGAGAGATGGGAACAGGCAGACAGGGACAGAGAGAGGTGGAAAGAGAATATGAGAGAGAGAGAGAGAGATGGGAACAGGCAGACAGGGACAGAGAGAGGTGGAAAGAGAATATGACAGAGAGAGAGAGAGAGAGGGTGGGGGGAGGGGAATGGATTAATGTTCCTTCCAGTCTTGTCCAGTTGTCAGATGAGAGAGGATGGCTGATGAGTCAGCTAGGCAGCCAGCCACTCCTCCTGTGAGACACCTGGTGGCCTGAGTTACCACCCTCTCATTAACATCAAGACCCCTCTCACCCCCTTGAAATCTTTCACATGTACCCCTCATCCGAATGACCGCCTTCGATCAGAATGTCGATGGCCGACGCTGCAGCCTCTCTCCACAGTAAAACAAACACATTAGCTATTAGCCTTTGATGGACGGTCAGCTGCCCCTTAGAACCAACTTATCTGGTTATGAGTCAGAGACAAATATTCTTGTGTCAAAATTGACTATAACGTGTAAATAGGATCATTTTGGTCATAAAGTCAGTCTGGTCCAAAACTGACTGGATGGTTGGGTAAGATCATACCTACCTGCCCAGTGCCACTAACAGGAGAGAAGCAGCTGTGTTGATTGCGTTGTATCAGCTGCACACGCTCTATTCAATTATGGCAGCCAGAACTTCCAGACAGTGAGATAGGCCTGCCCATTATGCAGCCCCTCAGATTGTTTATATAAGACAACACATTGCCAATGTTATGTTGAAATAAGCCCAGGCCCTACGCCATTTATGGAGTGGCCACTTGCTGATGTGTTAGTGTCAATCACTCAAGTCTGCCACTTTTTGGGGCAAAATTAGAATTGATATAATCTGAGCACACGTATATCCCAACTGCAACTTGTCAATATTCCAAAACCCTTTCGGAAACATCTTGTGTCCCCACGCAAACTGTTTTGTAACAAGACTCCCTATGAAACACTGCCAGAAAGACACACACTATGTTAATAGTGAGAAAGTTGTCAAATAACTGAACCAAAGCACACACGTCGCCACTCGCCAGTGACTTGATAAGCTGATTGTGGTTTGGCTGTTCAATATGCATGCTAGCTACTATGTGCTAGCTTAATTGATAAACACATAGTTGGAATTTAGCTAGCTAGCAAGTCATTTTAATTTTGGGCACTGATAAACAGCATGTAGCTTGTGCTTTGTTTCCGATAGTTTGACAGCTTGAAGATGATGAAGTTGTAGACATGTTATTGTTTTCAGAAATCAGTCCTGAGCACGTAATCAGACTTTCCTGACTCCATAGACTGACTATGTGTAGTGCACTGACTAGTTTTTCATGCAATTTATTTTACTTGAGAAGTACTGTAACAAACACCATAGATCAAATTCTGTGACTAAGACCGCGGCAGAAAAGTCCAAATTAATTACAGATTTCTTGATTTGTCTTTAAATCGGACTATTGCAAGAAAGTGGCTATGGTGAGGCTGCGATAACTCAGGAGGGACAAACAACAGTACCTGCAAAGGTACGATATGCTAACATAACACACCCACATCAAACCACACCCACAAGACAACTCTCCTTTGGCTTCAAGCGTTTCTTAATGAGCAATCTTCAAAAACGAGACCAAATCAGGAAGTGCAGTTGCCCTTTAAGACCTTGAGGGAATGGCCCCCAACACAAGTTTAAAGACATATATGCACACACACGAGGACACAAACACACTGACTGAGTCCCTCCTATCTTGCAAATGTAGACACCAGTGTTGTGTTCGAAACCACCTAAAGCGAGACCGACTCAAAACCAAGACCGGAGCAAATCTAGTCCGAGTCAAGACCGGAGGGTGGGAGAAACCGAGTCAAGACGGAGACCAGAAAAATGCGAGTCCATTTCTAGACCATGATTGTAATTTTGTCAAATCAATCCCATAAGAGTTCAAACTGTCCAGTATTTCTGTGTTCATATTTCAGAACATATGGATTCATTAGACATTCAGAATAGTGCAAAAATGCGTGCTGAGGTAAAATAGAGCCACTACAAATGATTACTAATTTGGGGTAAGGATTTATAAAACAATTATTACCATAATATAACAACTATTATAATTATACTATTATTTTCAATGATGTTCTGATTTAATCTTTTTAGGTTTTGTTGGGAAGGAAAGGGTTAACATGGAAGAGAAAAAAATATCCAATCAGGAATTTTCTTTGCTGGTCTCTGGGGAGATAAATCCAGCTAGCTAAGTTAGCCATTGACAAGGCCATCAGAAGCTAGATAATGGCATCTGCCATTCAACTGTTTTAGGGCAAAGTTGTGGAGTAACAGTGGAATCAACCAATCACATTTTAACTCAATGTGTGGGACTGTTTTTACAAAAACGTATGGAGACTTCTGCCTTCTTGAAGGCCAACAGGTCACTGTGCAATAGCGAGCAGTGGTTTTCCCACATTCTAGCTAGCTAACTTTTGTTGTTCGCTAGTTTGCAGTGGCTGCAGCAAGTGTTATGAAAGTGGAACTGGGTTTTTTATTGTAGCTCGCTTGCTGTTGTTGCCATCTCTTTGAAAATAACTTGTGTTTTAGAAACATTGTGGCATTTAAAGTGTAATTGACAGAATTTTGGCAACATGAAATCTCATTAAAAATCTGTTCATATATACCCCCAGGAAGAATATGACGCTTAAAAAATTTTTCAGCCAAGCGACCACTTAGATATGATCATTTTCAAGTTTTCATAAATTCTTAGAATATTTCGGAATAGCAATACCGATAGCAATATTTTTTGGACTACCAAGAAATGTATTGGTGAATTGTATTAATCATGCATTGAACTGCATCCATTTATTCTGCCAACAATGCCTATTTTGAAAACCTCTCATAAAGTTGATTTTGTAGCATAAACTGTGAATTTGATATTTTTGACTGATAATATGATTGTCTGTTAGTTTCATATCTTCAAAGTAGTTAAAACATGATCAGTTCCTCTTTAAACTTTAGATCACCGGTTACTTTGTGCACTAAATGTGAAATGTTTTTTTTTGCAATGGGAAGTAATAGTTGTATTACGATTGGGAAATGCTTAATGGTTGTGTTTTTGTATTCTTATGATTGGGACCTACTGGCTTATTATGTCTGAGTTCATGGACTGCTTATCCTTTAACATCATGCTGTGTGTGACTGCTGTCTTTCTATCGGCCCTATGTAGTGGTGCAGTGGTATCTGGAGAAGTGGGTATACTCTAATTTTGCCAAAAAGTTCTCAAATGGCCCGCTCAGCAAAGGCAAGGCACCCCGTGTGAAAAATCCTGTTTTTGTTTGTTTCCTTTAGATTTTTCAGATTTTCACTCTTAAGGCAAGGGCTGATTTCAAGGTTTTACTGCTAACCTACAAAGCATTACATGGGCTTGCTCCTACCTATCTTTCCGATTTGGTCCTGCCATACATACCTACACGTACGATATCCCTAGAATGTCTAAGCAAACAGCTGGAGGCAGGGCTTTCTCCTATAGAGCTCAATTTTTATGGAATGGTCTGCCTACCCATGTGAGAGACGCAGACTCGGTCTCAACCTTTAAGTCTTTACTGAAGACTCATCGCTTCAGTAGGTCATATGTTTGAGTGTAGTCTGGCCCAGAAGTGTGAAGGTGAACGGAAAGGCTCTTGAGCAACGAACCGCCTTTGCTGTCTCTGCCTGGCCGGTTCCCCTCTCTCCACTGGGATTCTCTGCCTCAGACCCTATTACAGGGGCTGAGTCACTGGCTTACTGGTGTTCTTCCATGCCGTCCATAGGAGGTGTGCGTCACTTGAGTGGGTTGAGTCACTGACGTGATCTTCCTGTCTGGGTTGGCGCCCCCCTTGGGTTGTGCCGTGGCGGAGATCTTTGTGGGCTATACTCGGCCTTGTCTCAGGATGGTAAGTTGGTGGTTGAAGATATCCCTCTAGTGGTGTGGGCGCTGTGCTTTGGCAAAGTGGGTGGGGTTATATCCTGCCTGTTTGGCCCTGTCTGGGGGTATCATCGGATGGGGCCACAGTGTCTCCTGAGCCCTCCTGTCTCAGCCTCCAGTATTTATGCTGCAGTAGTTTGTGTCAGGGTGCTAGGGTCAGTCTGTTAAATCTGGAGTACTTCTCCTGTCTTATCCGGTGTCCTGTGTGAATTTAAGTATGCTCTCTCTAATTCTCTCTCTCTCTCTTTTTTGCTCTCTCTCGGAGGACCTGAGCCCTAGGACCATGCCTCAGGACTACCTGGCATGATGACTCCTTGCTTTCCCCAGTCCACCTGGCCGTGCTGCTGCTCCAGTTTCAACTGCCTGCGGCTATGGAACCCCGACCTGTTCACGGGACATGCTACCTGTCCCAGACCTGCTGTTTTCAACTCTCTAGAGACAGCAGGAGCGGTAGAGATACTCTTAATGATCGGCTATGAAAAGCCAACTGACATTTACTCCTGAGGTGCTGACTTGTTGCACCCTCGACAACTACTGTGATTATTATTATTTGACCATGCTGGTCATTTATGAACATTTGAACATCTTGGCCAAGTTCTGTTATAATCTCCACCCGGCACAGCCAGAAGAGGACTGGCCACCCCTCATAGCCTGGTTCCTCTCTAGGTTTCTTCCTAGGTTTTGGCCTTTCTAGGGAGTTTTTCCTAGCCACCGTGCTTCTACACCTGCATTGCTTGCTGTTTGGGGTTTTAGGCTGGGTTTCTGTACAGCACTTTGAGATATCTTTTGATATAAGTAGGGCTATACAAATAAATTAGATTTGATTTGATTTGCCTTAGGTAGCATTTACTAATAAATATCATAAACCTACCCCAACCAGCTACCGATGTCATTCTTCTGTGAGCTGCTCCATGCCATTATCAATTGAGAGCTGTCAATCTTGCTGCCTGCAGATGATATTCAACTGAAACTACTTTAGGCTATGTGTACAGCACACATGTGAATACCTGGTTTGCATACTGCCTTGTTGCCTTTAAACCCTAAACCTTAACTACATCTCATAATGAATAATGTGGAAATTGAGCAAGTTGATGTGACTTAACTGCTTGGAGTAACCCTAAGCACTACAGAGTACAACACTGTGGCCGAGCTCCCTGCCATCCAGGACTTCTATACCAGGCGGTGTGAGAGGAAGGCCCTAAAAATGAAACAACAAAAAAACATCAAAGACGACAGCCACCCAAGTCCTAGACTGTTCTCTCTGCTACCGCATGGCAAGCGGTACCGATGCTACAAGTCTGGAACTAACAGGACTCTGAACAGCTTCTACCCCCAAGCCATAAGACGGCTAAACAGTTAGTTTGTGTGGCTATTTGGTTAACTATTTAACTATCTGCATTGGCCCTTTTTGCACTAACATTTTTGACTCATCACATTTTGCTGCTACTGTTTATTATCTGTCCTGTTGCTAAGTCAATCTATTCCTAGTTGCATCTATTACATGTTACATATCTACCTCAATTACTTTGTACCCCTGCACATGGACTCAGTCATGGTACCCTGTCTATATAGCCAAATTATTGTTACTCATTGTGTATTTATTATTACATGTTTTACTTTTCTATTATTTTTCTATTTTCTCTCTCTGCATTGTTGGGAAGTGCCCATAAGTAAGCATTTCACTTTTAGTCTACACTTGTTGTTTACGAAGCACGAGACAAATGACATTTGATTTGATTTGATATCTCAACAGCGGCACACTCTGCTGCCAGAACCCTATCACCCCCTCTCCTCTGATCGTCCACTCAGCCGGCTGCGCCTCCAAAACAACTTAAAACCCAATACAAAATGACGAAACAATCACATTTTGTGACCTTGCCTTACTTGAAGCCAGGAAGGTGTAGAATTTTTTTTCTTCATTTGAGTAATTTAGCAGATGCTCTCATCCAGAGCCCTTCATTTGGCTAATCTGATTATATATTATATTATATCCTCCTGATTCCTGCTTACAAGCTAAAATTAAAGAAGGAAGCACCAGTGACTCAATCGATAAAAAAGTGGTCAGATGAAACTACAGGACTGTTTTACTAGCACAGACTGGAATGTGTTCCGGGATTCTTCCAATGGCATTGACATCATCCCCACAGTGACTGTACGTACATACCCCAACCAGAAGCCATGGATTGCAGGCAACATTCACACTGAGCTAAAGGGTAGAGCTGCCACTTTCAAGAAGCGGGACTCTAACCCGGAAGCTTATAAGAAATCCGGTTATGCCCTCCGACAAACCATCAAACAGGCAAAGCATCAATACAGGACTAAGATCAAATCATACTACACCGGCTCCGACGCTCGTCGGATGTTGCTGGGCTTGCAAACCATTACAGACTAAAAAGGGAAGCACAGCTGAAAGCTGCTGAGTGACACGAGTCTACCAAACGTGCAAAATAACTTCTATGCTCGCTTTTAGGCAAGTAACACTGAAACATGCATGGGAGCATCAGCTGTTCCGGACAACTGTGTGATCATGCTCTCCGCAGCTGATGTGAGTAAGACCTTTAATTAAACAGGTTAACATTCACAAGGCCGCAGGGCCAGATGGATTACCAGGACGTGTCCTCCGAGCATGCGCTGACCAACTGGCAAGTGTCTTTAACTGACATTTTCAACCTTTCCCTGTCTGAGTCTGCAATACCAACTAGTTACAAGCAGACCACCATAGTCCATGAACCCAAGAACACTAAGGTAACCTGCCTAAATGACTGCCGACCCTTAGCACTCATGTCTGTAGCCATTAAGTGCTTTGAAAGCCTGGTCATGGCTTACATCAACACCATTATCCCAGAAACCCTAGACCCACTCCAATTTGCATAGCGCCCCAACAGATCCACAGATGATGCAATCTCTATTGCAGCCCACACTGCCCTTTCACACCTGGACAAAAGGAACACCTACTTGAGAATGCTATTCATTGACTTCAGCTCAGCGTTCATCACCATAGCGCCCTCAAAGCTCATCACTAAGTTAAGGACCCTGGGACTCAATACCTCCCTCTGCAACTGGATCCTCGACCACCCCCAGGCTGTAAGGGTAGGTAACAACACATCCACCACGCTGATCCTCAACATGGGGGCCCCTCAGGGGTGAGTGCTGAGTCCCCTTCTGTACTCCCTGTTCGCTCATTACAATGATGAGACAGCCTATAGGGAGGTGGTTAGAGATCTGGCCGTGTGGTGCAAGGACAACAACCTATTCCCTCTACGTGATCAAGACAAAGGAGATGATTGTGGACTACAGGAAAAGGAGGACCGAGCATGCCCACATTCTCATCGACAGGGCTCTAGTGGAGTAGGTTAAGAGCTTCAAGTTCCTTGGGTCCACATCACCAACAAACTAGCTCTCGCTGCTGGTGATTCTCTGATCCACCTCTACGCAGACGACACCATTCTGTATACTTCTGGCCCTTCTTTGGACACTGTGTTAACTAACCTCCAGATGAGCTTCAATGCCATACAACTCTCCTTCCGTGGCCTCCAACTGCTCTAAAATGCAAGTACAACTAAATGCATGCTCTTCAACCGATCGCTGCTCGCACCTGCCCGCCTGTCCAGCATCACTATTCTGGACGGTTCTGACTTAGAATATGTGGACAACTACAAATACCTAGGTGTCTGGTTAGACTGTAAACTCTCCTTCCAGACTCACATTAAACAACTCCAATCCAAAATGAAATCTAGAATCGGCTTCCTATTTCGCAACAAAGCATCCTTCACTCATACTGCCAAACATACCTTCGTAAAACTGACTATCCTACCGATCCTCGACTTCGGCGATGTCATTTACAAAATAGCCTCCAACACTCTACTCAACAAATTGGATGTAGTCTATCACAGTGCCATCTGTTTTGTCACCAAAGCCCCACATACTACCCACCACTGCGACCTGTATGCTCTCGTTGGCTGGCCCTCGCTTCATACTCATCGCCAAACCCACTGGCTTCAGGTCATCTACAAGTCTCTGCTAGGTAAAGCCCCGCCCTATCTCAGCTCACTGGTTACCATAGCAGCACCCACCCGTAGCACGCGCTCCAGCAGGTATATCTCACTGGTCACCCCCAATGCCAATTCTTCCTTTGGCCGCCTCTCCTTCCAGTTCTCTGCTGCCAATGACTGGAACAAACTGCAAAAATCTCTGAAGCTGGAGACTCTTACCTCCCTCACTAGCTTTAAGCACCAGCTGTTAGAGCAGCTCA